>NC_136885.1:2171037-2453537 GCF_949152265.1 Phoxinus phoxinus
AATAAGACTTTATTCAGCATTGTATTCCCTCCCGGGTTTGTTGTCAATCGTTCACAGTTACGCTGATGGCGTAAGTCGCTGATGACGTGTTATCTGGTGCGCCCGAGCTTCATTTATAGACTGAGGGAAACGCACGCTGTAAAAGTGTCTCATCTGCGACATGCACATTTACGCACCATTAAAAAAATTATATCCACGCAAACAATGTAGAATAGCTTGAATATAGCGTGCGTCTCCCTCAGACTGTAAACGAAGCTCGGGCGCACCAGATAACACGTCATCAGCGTCTTCCGTCAGCAGCGTCACTGCGGAGTCCTGAACGCAGATTGACAACAGACCCGGGAGAGAATACAATGCGGAATAAAGTCTTATTTTGTGTTATTTTTGGACCAAAAAGTATTTTCGATGCTTCAAAAACTTCTAACTAACCCACTGATGTCACATGGACTACTTTGATGATGTTTTTATTACCTTTATGGACATGGACAGTATACTGTATATACAGTTTCAATGGAGGGACAGAAAGCTCTCGGACTAAATCTAAAATATCTTAAACTGTGTTCCGAAGATGAACGGAGGTCTTACGGGCTTAGAACGACATGAGGGTGAGTCATTAATGACATTATTTTCATTTTTGGGTGAACTAACCCTTTAAGCTCAGTGTGCTCCCTTTAAGCTCGTCCACATTGAACGTCTATGTAATTACTTCATAAACAGACTTTAAATATTAACTGATAGTTGTCACTTTAAGTTAATCTTCATAAAATAATTTATGACTTATTTTCACAGCCTTAAGATGGCAAAATCTAGACTGAACTTAAGTTTATGATAGTGTTGTCAATAGTACCGACTTCAGGGCGCTTACACAGATACACACAGGAGTGTTTGAAAGCAGGCGTCTATCAGCGGATTGGTTTATCAGTGGGGATCCGCTGATAGACGTCCTGCTTTCTAACACTCCTGTGTGTATCTGTGTAAGCGTTTGGTGAAGACAACCTGTTTTTGAAGCGTTGATCATTTTAGCCAATCACAGATCTGTTGAGCGTGTGAACACAATGGCCAATCAGAGGTGTTTAAGAATCCGTTCAACAGCGCTCAAAATGCTAGGGGGGAATTCTGGTATCATCACATTTTTTAAATTTCAGTACTGACTTGGTACTGAAGTCTGTACTTTTGACAATACTAGGGCTGTACTTTTGGGCATAACCCAAAGATGAAAGAGGCATGAGTAGCCTTCTATCTGTCCAGGAAGTTTGGAGTAGACAGGAAAGCTCTGACCCAGAGAGTAAAGGAGCACATCAGTGTTGATGCGCATCAAGGGCAGTGTGTTTAGTGCAGAGACAGAAAGGGAAATCTCAGGTTGTCTTCAGGTAGGCTTGGTAAAAGTTAGACAAACTGAACTGTTAAAAGAGAGCAATGTAGTATGGCAGGAGTCAGTTTATATAATAGGTACTGATCAGTGATATTAATATTTCTGGATATATGTGTGTGTGAATGTTTTCATTTAATTTCTTCTTTGTGTAGATCCTTTCCCAATGAGGCTGGGGATTAACCAGATCTAATTTTTTATATCTGATGCTTGACTCCGTACCTTCAAATAAAACTTGGTTGTTTAAAATAAACTAGAATTTTTAATAAAACAAGGTGATTAAGCTGAGAAATATCAAGTTGAGCTTATTGGCAACAGGGGTGTTGCTTAAAGGTTACAAAAACTTACCCATTAAGCACAGCCAGACTTGTTGCATTTAATGATGGACATCTTAATTAAAATGCTTTATTCATTTAAAATAAAATTAAATATGATTGTGTGAGAAATTAATATTTTATTTTTTACATAACTTCTTGTACTGAAACCAATATCTTGTGAACTAAAAATGTCTCAATGTAGCCTAGATTTTGGTGAGCTTAATTGGTACGTTTACCCTAGTTTATCACGTTATTGTTGTTTAAGATCACATTATTTTGCGAAATTTCGTAGTAGTGCTTCACGGCTTTAGCTGTTACTGTAATCCAATAATCTAATCTGAATGCTAACGTTACTGAAATAATTATTTGTGCATCCCTAAGAAATGTAACAGCTTCTGTAACTGTATGATAACTTTAATGTTGTCATTTTATGTAGTCTGAGCTTACTATAGATCGCTATGAGTTAGGCTATAAATAATGTTTCTTAAGGTTTCAGGTCTTTAATTTTTCAGCTTCATATGTAACGCTGTCTGTCAAATCATTACGTTCAGTATTATTCAGTATTAAAAATATCAAGGATATGTTTTCACAGAATGTTTCTTTCATTATGTAAGATGATTTTATGTATAAAACAATAAATCACAAAAAAAATACTTGCTTTTCTGGACCTTTGTAGAAAATGGCAGGAATAAGGCCCAGGAGAGGTAAAAAAAAACCAGAAGAGGAGGCTGTATATCATGCATCAATGTGTAAAGACAAGGGTGGATTTGTAGCAAAACATATAAATTCATTCAAAGGTAAGTAACACAGACCTATGTTTAAGTCAGGGATTTCCAACCCTGCTCTAAATCTTTAGTTAAAACTTTTCTCTGACTAATCAGACTAATTCTTTGTTAGGTCGAGGAGTGTTCACCACTTCTCACTTTCATAAAGGAGATTTTCTGATTGAGTATCGAGGAGAGGTCATACATAAAGAAGAATATGAAAGAAGACTCAAAATATATGACAATTCACTCGAAGTGTTTTTATTTGAATTCCGTTTTAATGGAAAACAATTATGGTATGTATATGGCTTTATTTAATGTACAATGTCTTACAAATATATGGAGTTGTAAGTCAACCAGAAATACAAACTGCATTTTCTGCAAGTAATAGCAACAGTAATAGTAAACTAGTGACTTGCATTTACGTATTGTGTAATTGAATCTGTTATTATACCTTTAGTTATAGTAGCATTGTGTTTTTTAATGTTTCAGGGTTGATGCTGCCAAAGAAGATGGCTCTTTAGGGCGCCTTGTGAATGATGATCACGTGGACCCCAACAGCAAAATGAAAATGATCACAGTGGACAAAAAACCCCATTTGTGTTTATTTGCTATAAAGGACATAACTCCTGGGGAAGAAATCAGTTATAACTATGGGGATTCTGAATGGCCATGGAGACACCAGGTAAAGATAACACTTATTTCTTAAATGTTATTTGGCTCTAAACAATTATTCAAACATAAGCTTTAATCATGTTGATTAAATGTTGAATTTGTGTTATTTAATAATTAAAGTATACTTTGTTGGTAATCTACGCAGGTAACTTCAGAGACTGAAGAACCTGCCTCACTCGTCTGTGGAGATGGGAGTAAAACATCACAGATGGTAAGTGTTCATGAAAAGTGAATGCATTCTGGGTCTTGTAGTTTTATTCTATATAGACCTTATGTAGCCCCGCCCCTTTTCAGCACTGCGCTCGTTGTCTTTTGTCTTCCGGTCTGTATTTTCACAGCGATCTTGTGTATTTATGAATGAACGGCTCATTTTAAAATCTTCCCGGTCTACTGACATTTGTTAAGACATCTGCTTCAACCATTACAATCCTCATGATAACTTTCGTTAACTTTACATTAAGTAAATCCACTTTAAAAGCTAGTTACTCCTGGACAGCGATCCCATTGAAATACACAGAGCGACCGCAAAACGGAAGTTCAAAGACAATTTTCTAAAGATGGCTGCGCCCTCGTTTCTCTGGCGCATAAGGTCTATATACTCGTTCAAACACACAGGTTTCTGTTAAAATGGTTTATCAATCATGTTGATAATTTAATTTGTTAATACTTTGTTGTTAATCTACGCAGGTAACTTCAGAGACTAAAGAACCTGCCTCACTCGTCTGTGGAGATGGGAGTAAAACATCACAGATGGTAAGTGTGAAGTGTGTGTGTAACCTATAATGGTATTAATCAGGGTAAATGAATCCTGCTCCTGGAGAGCCACTGTCCTTCAGAGAGTTACGCCCATTTCACACCGCACGTGTAAGCAACACATCTTTTTTTGGCACCTATGAGCAATCACATAGCATGCGTAAGCAGCAGTGCAGGAATCATTTCAGAGCCAAGTCTATTTTTATTGCGCTACTCATGCTGATTGGGGTATATGCGTACGTGGCGATGACATATTTCCGCTAAAATCTCAGCCAGCTTTGTTCCATCCAGCGCATGTTGCGTTAATAGGGAACAATGGCGCTTCTCACTCAGTCGATTCAAGATGCACTTGGTATTACAGTTAATAAAGTGTGTTTAGTCATCCACACATAAGTCATACATCAACAACAGTAAAGGAGAAGGGCTTCAAGCTATACATTTCATTGGACATTCACAAATACGATAAAAAGGAAAAATGATTGCATCACAGGTCAATCACTCTCTCCTATGGTGAATAAACCCTTTATGCTCCCACATCATCAATACACTGCTTACACGTGCAGTGTAAAACAGGCGTTTCCCTTATTGGACCACAAATTGTGTTTAATGTCCTCATATTACTGTTGATGTCATGTTGTGGGGGTTGGGTGAAGATCCAGGTTTAGGTTACTACAGTCAGATTGAGATATGTGTTGTGTTTAATGTCCTCATATTTACTGTTGATGTCATGTTGTGGGGGTTGGGTGAAGATCCAGGTTTAGGTTACTACAGTCAGATTGAGATATGTGTTGTGTTTAATGTCCTCATATTTACTGTTGATGTCATGTTGTGGGGGTTGGGTGAAGATCCAGGTTTAGGTTACTACAGTCAGATTGAGATATGTGTTGTGTTTAATGTCCTCATATTTACTGTTGATGTCATGTTGTGGGGGTTGGGTGAAGATCCAGGTTTAGGTTACTACAGTCAGATTGAGATATGTGTTGTGTTTAATATCCTCATATTTACTGTTGATGTCATGTTGTGGGGGTTGGGTGAAGATCCAGGTTTAGGTTACTACAGTCAGATTGAGATATGTGTTGTGTTTAATGTCCTCATATTACTGTTGATGTCATGTTGTGGGGGTTGGGTGAAGATCCAGGTTTAGGTTACTGCAGTCAGATTGAGATATGTGTTGTGTTTAACCTGTTAGCCTTCAGCGCCACTTTTGAAAAATCCCCAGAAATTGCATACCCAACCTAAAAAAGATTCAATTCATTGACCCTTCGTCCTAAAAGCTCAAGTATGGTCTCATTTGAAAGCTGACACCTGGCACTTTATTGGAAATGTAGAATGAATTATTGTCATAATGAAAAAAAAATTATGAATAGCTTCAAAGTTGTGTAAGTTATTAGAAATTTATTTTTATGAAACATCTTCATGAAAATTAAATTGAAGTTGGCCCGTCAGCACTCTAGAAATGCACTCCAGCTAAAGACACATGTCTGACCATGTTATATTTAAAATTTGAAGGTGATAAGTCTAAAACTCTGTATTTTGTTAAATGTTTTTCAAGATCATCTTAAATGACTTTATTTTGAATTGACTCTAAAATGCAAACTTGTGTTTATTGTCATCTATTAGCATCTATTCAGTCTATTGTCTCTATTGTTTTGTGGTGCAAACGAGCCCCATTCAGTGTCACTCTCTCCTGCTCACATTTACACCTTTCCAGCCTGCTTATGGCCATAAATATTATTTTCCTTTGTCTCCATTATAATCGCTAACGACTGGCTAATCACGGTGTTTCACCCCCTAATTTCTTTCATAATCTTCACTTCACATTTGAAACTGTATCAAATGCCTTTCTCAAATAAAGAAATATTTCAGTAAGCATTCCGATTTAGAAAAAAAATCATAAAAAATAACAGCTAGATGGCAGGTGCAACTAGAGAGCTAGCTAGCATGTTAGCTTAGCACACCATCAATACACGACAATTTATGAGATTAAAACCCTGTTTTATGCTCCAAACTTACTTTATAGCGCAAGTCGAGTGTTTTAAATAATCTTCTATGAGCTTATTTGGCTTCAGAAAAGAAAATCAGACAGAAAATAAATGAGTTTATGGTATTCTGCATGTTTGTAAAGTCTATATCGATTAGCATTGCATTATACATATAATCTATTATTATAAAAATACCTGACATGGCTCGAAGAACACAGGTAAATCAAATATCATTGCAATCATGTTTATTGTCTTCAAAACATCTTTATCTGCATGTTATAGCGATCTCTGAAAGCTAACGTTAGCTGTGTTTATGTCAGTGACGTCCTGGAAGGTCACAGGTTATTGTTCTTCTTCGTGAGCTCCCATATTTGGAAAAAACTGTGCATAGAGCGCCCTCATTCTGCTGTATGGATTGAAAACACAGTACATCAGAGTATCCAGCGCTCTTTATGTATACATCGACGCATTTGGATATAAATTCAATAAATATTATTCCTGTCTATAGAAATATGATGTAAACCTATGATAATATATCAATATTTCTCCAAATCTGCACATTTTTGAGCCAAAAGCCCTGAGGAACGTTGTTTTGTCACGCGTTCTCAAGACAACAGCACCGGAGTTTTTTTCTGAATGGAGCAGCTGACGCTCATAATTCATATTAAAGGTATCGACTCATTTTTTCATTACATAAATCCTGACACAAATTAAGACATAACTGTCACTATAAGTTTCTCAGAATACAATAGTGGTCAAATACTGAAACGTGAGACTTATATATTTTTAATGATGTATAGTTTGTCAAGGTAATAACATTAAATCTGATAGTAACTTTGAACTATTTAAAAAAAAAAACGCTTCAGAGCGTCCTCGCTCTGGTGAAGGCTAACAGGTTAATGTCCTCATATTTACTGTTGATGTCATGTTGTGGGGGTTGGGTGAAGATCCAGGTTTAGGTTACTGCAGTCAGATTGAGATATGTGTTGTGTTTAATGTCCTCATATTTACTGTTGATGTCATGTTGTGGGGGTTGGGTGAAGATCCAGGTTTAGGTTACTGCAGTCAGATTGAGATATGTGTTGTGTTTAATGTCCTCATATTACTGTTGATGTCATGTTGTGGGGGTTGGGTGAAGATCCAGGTTTAGGTTACTGCAGTCAGATTGAGATATGTGTTGTGTTTAATGTCCTCATATTACTGTTGATGTCATGTTGTGGGGGTTGGGTGAAGATCCAGGTTTAGGTTACTGCAGTCAGATTGAGATATGTGTTGTGTTTAATGTCCTCATATTTACTGTTGATGTCATGTTGTGGGGGTTGGGTGAAGATCCAGGTTTAGGTTACTACAGTCAGATTGAGATATGTGTTGTGTTTAATGTCCTCATATTTTTGTTTAAATGGTTTATCAATCATGTTGAGAATTTAATTTGTTAATATTTTGTTGGTAATCTACGCAGGTAACTTCAGAGACTGAAGAACCTGCCTCACTCGTCTGTGGAGATGGGAGTAAAACATCACAGATGGTAAGTGTTCATGAAAAGTGAATGCATTCTGGGTCTTGTAGTTTTATTCTATATAGACCTTATGTAGCCCCGCCCCTTTTCAGCACTGCGCTCGTTGTCTTTTGTCTTCCGGTCTGTATTTTCACAGCGATCTTGTGTATTTATGAATGAACGGCTCATTTTAAAATCTTCCCGGTCTACTGACATTTGTTAAGACATCTGCTTCAACCATTACAATCCTCATGATAACTTACGTTAACTTTACATTAAGTAAATCCACTTTAAAAGCTAGTTACTCCTGGACAGCGATCCCATTGAAATACACAGAGCGACCGCAAAATGGAAGTTCAAAGACAATTTTCTAAAGATGGCTGCGCCCTCGTTTCTCTGGCGCATAAGGTCTATATACTCGTTCAAACACACAGGTTTCTGTTAAAATGGTTTATCAATCATGTTGATAATTTAATTTGTTAATACTTTGTTGTTAATCTACGCAGGTAACTTCAGAGACTAAAGAACCTGCCTCACTCGTCTGTGGAGATGGGAGTAAAACTTCACAGATGGTAAGTGTGAAGTGTGTGTGTAACCTATAATGGTATTAATCAGGGTAAATGAATCCTGCTCCTGGAGAGCCACTGTCCTTCAGAAAGTTACGCCCATTTCACACCGCACGTGTAAGCAACACATCTTTTTTTGGCACCTATGAGCAATCACATAGCATGCGTAAGCAGCAGTGCAGGCATCATTTCAGAGCCAAGTCTATTTTTATTGCGCTACTCATGCTGATTGGGGTATATGCGTACGTGGCGATGACATATTTCCGCTAAAATCTCAGCCAGCTTTGTTCCATCCAGCGCATGTTGCGTTAATTGGGAACAATGGCGCTTCTCACTCAGTCGATTCAAGATGCACTTGGTATTACAGTTAATAAAGTGTGTTTAGTCATCCACACATAAGTCATACATCAACAACAGTAAAGGAGAAGGGCTTCAAGCTATACATTTCATTGGACATTCACAAATACGATAAAAAGGAAAAATGATTGCATCACAGGTCAATCACTCTCTCCTATGGTGAATAAACCCTTTATGCTCCCACATCATCAATACACTGCTTACACGTGCAGTGTAAAACAGGCGTTTCCCTTATTGGACCACAAATTGTGTTTAATGTCCTCATATTACTGTTGATGTCATGTTGTGGGGGTTGGGTGAAGATCCAGGTTTAGGTTACTGCAGTCAGATTGAGATATGTGTTGTGTTTAATGTCCTCATATTTACTGTTGATGTCATGTTGTGGGGGTTGGGTGAAGATCCAGGTTTAGGTTACTACAGTCAGATTGAGATATGTGTTGTGTTTAATGTCCTCATATTTTTGTTTAAATGGTTTATCAATCATGTTGAGAATTTAATTTGTTAATATTTTGTTGGTAATCTACGCAGGTAACTTCAGAGACTGAAGAACCTGCCTCACTCGTCTGTGGAGATGGGAGTAAAACATCACAGATGGTAAGTGTTCATGAAAAGTGAATGCATTTTGGGTCTTGTAGTTTTATTCTATATAGACCTTATGTAGCCCCGCCCCTTTTCAGCACTGCGCTCGTTGTCTTTTGTCTTCCGGTCTGTATTTTCACAGCGATCTTGTGTATTTATGAATGAACGGCTCATTTTAAAATCTTCCCGGTCTACTGACATTTGTTAAGACATCTGCTTCAACCATTACAATCCTCATGATAACTTTCGTTAACTTTACATTAAGTAAATCCACTTTAAAAGCTAGTTACTCCTGGACAGCGATCCCATTGAAATACACAGAGCGACCGCAAAACGGAAGTTCAAAGACAATTTTCTAAAGATGGCTGCGCCCTCGTTTCTCTGGCGCATAAGGTCTATATACTCGTTCAAACACACAGGTTTCTGTTAAAATGGTTTATCAATCATGTTGATAATTTAATTTGTTAATACTTTGTTGTTAATCTACGCAGGTAACTTCAGAGACCGAAGAACCTGCCTCACTCGTCTGTGGAGATGGGAGTAAAACATCACAGATGGTAAGTGTGAAGTGTGTGTGTAACCTATAATGGTATTAATCAGGGTAAATGAATCCTGCTCCTGGAGAGCCACTGTCCTTCAGAAAGTTACGCCCATTTCACACCGCACGTGTAAGCAACACATCTTTTTTTGGCACCTATGAGCAATCACATAGCATGCGTAAGCAGCAGTGCAGGCATCATTTCAGAGCCAAGTCTATTTTTATTGCGCTACTCATGCTGATTGGGGTATATGCGTACGTGGCGATGACATATTTCCGCTAAAATCTCAGCCAGCTTTGTTCCATCCAGCGCATGTTGCGTTAATAGGGAACAATGGCGCTTCTCACTCAGGCCACATCCACACGAAGCCAGAGCTTTCCCTATCCGATGTTTTTTTTTGCCTCGTTCTAAAAAATAATTCCGTAAACACGGCGTCGTCTCAAGAAATATCTGCGTACACACGAAACCACTGAAACCGACTCAAAACGATGTAGTATACATCCCAGACCAGTATGTAGCGCTGTAATTCTGCCATATAGATACAATAAAAACGGAGAAGAAGACTTTGAGCATGCGCATAACCTTGCGCGCTGTATACAATAATATTACACAGTAGCTTCTTCTTTTCTTTTTTTACCAAGAACTTTATTAAACAATATGAACAACCATAAATGGCCTGGTACAATAGGGATGAGTCACGAATCACGATATTCAATTAGTTATCGGACTCATAAAGCTTGCCACAAAGAACCGGCAAAAGTAATGAATGAGTCAAATATAGCAAGGAGACATTTTAACAGTTTAAAAGTAGACATTTCAAGCATTCTATATATTTCTGAGTTTCGGTTAATTTATGAGACGAGTTCCAGTTCACGAGCAATGCAAGTTATATTGCGCCGGCGCGTCCATGTCATGATTATATTGTCAGCTATATTTGCTTCATATTTATTAAATCCAGGCAATTGGTTGATGAAACTTTGATTAAAATTAAGATACAATTTATACAAAACGAAATTCACTTTAAAGAAAGGCTTTATACCAACCAGCTTTATATAAAACAAAACTTAATGTGGTCAAAATTATGTCTCCCGCTATATTGCGCATCTTATGATTACTCATGCTGTTCACTTTCATAAATCAACATAGATGAAATAAAAAATAACATATTATTTAAACATACATATGAAACTAAATACATTTTATTTAATGGCTACAACAGGCTTACTGAGAAATGTAATGTCGGAGTGGAATTTGAGCGAGCGCCGTTGTGCCTGCGAGCATGTGCGTTTTTTGAACAGCCTAATAATAATCAAATAATTCCCAGTGATCGTCGAATATTTTTTTAGTTTGAAATGCCCATCCCTACAAAATACAAAATGTCTTAATCAGACAACAGACCAGCACCATAGCATAATAAAAATATAAAGAAATACAATAAAAATACATTTAAGTAAATAATATATAAAGTAATAAAAGAGGCTCAGTAGCTTCTGCAGCATTATACTATATTTTTATACAAGCAGTCGGCAGGTGTTGTTGCTGTTACGTGACTAGCAGTGTCCGACTAGTCGACATGACATCATCGTTTCACAAAATATACGGATTGGCTGTACACACGAAAACGCAAGCGTGTCGTTTTCAGATTTATCCACTTTGGGACCCGGTTTCAAAAAATAGCGGTTTCAGTCTCTCAAAACGCCGGATCCGTGTGGACGAAACGCCAATACGACACAAAATTTGTCCGTATACAGCTAAACGCGTCTCCGTGTGGACAGGGCCTCAGTCGATTCAAGATGCACTTGGTATTACAGTTAATAAAGTGTGTTTAGTCATCCACACATAAGTCATACATCAACAACCGTAAAGGAGAAGGGCTTCAAGCTATACATTTCATTGGACATTCACAAATACGATAAAAAGGAAAAATGATTGCATCACAGGTCAATCACTCTCTCCTATGGTGAATAAACCCTTTATGCTCCCACATCATCAATACACTGCTTACACGTGCAGTGTAAAACAGGCGTTTCCCTTATTGGACCACAAATTGTGTTTAATGTCCTCATATTACTGTTGATGTCATGTTGTGGGGGTTGGGTGAAGATCCAGGTTTAGGTTACTACAGTCAGATTGAGATATGTGTTGTGTTTAATGTCCTCATATTTTTGTTTAAATGGTTTATCAATCATGTTGAGAATTTAATTTGTTAATACTTTGTTGGTAATCTACGCAGGTAACTTCAGAGACTGAAGAACCTGCCTCACTCGTCTGTGGAGATGGGAGTAAAACATCACAGATGGTAAGTGTTCATGAAAAGTGAATGCATTCTGGGTCTTGTAGTTTTATTCTATATAGACCTTATGTAGCCCCGACCCTTTTCAGCACTGCGCTCGTTGTCTTTTGTCTTCCGGTCTGTATTTTCACAGCGATCTTGTGTATTTATGAATGAACGGCTCATTTTAAAATCTTCCCGGTCTACTGACATTTGTTAAGACATCTGCTTCAACCATTACAATCCTCATGATAACTTTCGTTAACTTTACATTAAGTAAATCCACTTTAAAAGCTAGTTACTCCTGGACAGCGATCCCATTGAAATACACAGAGCGACCGCAAAATGGAAGTTCAAAGACAATTTTCTAAAGATGGCTGCGCCCTCGTTTCTCTGGCGCATAAGGTCTATATACTCGTTCAAACACACAGGTTTCTGTTAAAATGGTTTATCAATCATGTTGATAATTTAATTTGTTAATACTTTGTTGTTAATCTACGCAGGTAACTTCAGAGACTAAAGAACCTGCCTCACTCGTCTGTGGAGATGGGAGTAAAACTTCACAGATGGTAAGTGTGAAGTGTGTGTGTAACCTATAATGGTATTAATCAGGGTAAATGAATCCTGCTCCTGGAGAGCCACTGTCCTTCAGAAAGTTACGCCCATTTCACACCGCACGTGTAAGCAACACATCTTTTTTTGGCACCTATGAGCAATCACATAGCATGCGTAAGCAGCAGTGCAGGCATCATTTCAGAGCCAAGTCTATTTTTATTGCGCTACTCATGCTGATTGGGGTATATGCGTACGTGGCGATGACATATTTCCGCTAAAATCTCAGCCAGCTTTGTTCCATCCAGCGCATGTTGCGTTAATTGGGAACAATGGCGCTTCTCACTCAGTCGATTCAAGATGCACTTGGTATTACAGTTAATAAAGTGTGTTTAGTCATCCACACATAAGTCATACATCAACAACAGTAAAGGAGAAGGGCTTCAAGCTATACATTTCATTGGACATTCACAAATACGATAAAAAGGAAAAATGATTGCATCACAGGTCAATCACTCTCTCCTATGGTGAATAAACCCTTTATGCTCCCACATCATCAATACACTGCTTACACGTGCAGTGTAAAACAGGCGTTTCCCTTATTGGACCACAAATTGTGTTTAATGTCCTCATATTTACTGTTGATGTCATGTTGTGGGGGTTGGGTGAAGATCCAGGTTTAGGTTACTACAGTCAGATTGAGATATGTGTTGTGTTTAATGTCCTCATATTACTGTTGATGTCATGTTGTGGGGGTTGGGTGAAGATCCAGGTTTAGGTTACTGCAGTCAGATTGAGATATGTGTTGTGTTTAATGTCCTCATATTTACTGTTGATGTCATGTTGTGGGGGTTGGGTGAAGATCCAGGTTTAGGTTACTGCAGTCAGATTGAGATATGTGTTGTGTTTAATGTCCTCATATTTACTGTTGATGTCATGTTGTGGGGGTTGGGTGAAGATCCAGGTTTAGGTTACTACAGTCAGATTGAGATATGTGTTGTGTTTAATGTCCTCATATTACTGTTGATGTCATGTTGTGGGGGTTGGGTGAAGATCCAGGTTTAGGTTACTGCAGTCAGATTGAGATATGTGTTGTGTTTAATGTCCTCATATTTACTGTTGATGTCATGTTGTGGGGGTTGGGTGAAGATCCAGGTTTAGGTTACTGCAGTCAGATTGAGATATGTGTTGTGTTTAATGTCCTCATATTTACTGTTGATGTCATGTTGTGGGGGTTGGGTGAAGATCCAGGTTTAGGTTACTACAGTCAGATTGAGATATGTGTTGTGTTTAATGTCCTCATATTTACTGTTGATGTCATGTTGTGGGGGTTGGGTGAAGATCCAGGTTTAGGTTACTACAGTCAGATTGAGATATGTGTTGTGTTTAATGTCCTCATATTACTGTTGATGTCATGTTGTGGGGGTTGGGTGAAGATCCAGGTTTAGGTTACTACAGTCAGATTGAGATATGTGTTGTGTTTAATGTCCTCATATTACTGTTGATGTCATGTTGTGGGGCTTGGGTGAAGATCCAGGTTTAGGTTACTACAGTCAGATTGAGATATGTGTTGTGTTTAATGTCCTCATATTACTGTTGATGTCATGTTGTGGGGCTTGGGTGAAGATCCAGGTTTAGGTTACTACAGTCAGATTGAGATATGTGTTGTGTTTATTGTCCTCATATTACTGTTGATGTCATGTTGTGGGGGTTGGGTGAAGATCTTAGTACAGCTAGACTGGGCCATTAATATTTACTAATATTATTATTTTTTTACTGATAAAACCTACATTGGTTATGATATTTAATTGATTTAAGCCCCAAACCTTTTTGTTAAAGCAGCACTAGGTTACTTTTCTTTTTTTTGCTCTCGGGGTCCCCCTACAGTTGGGAAACAGTATTGTCCTCTACTACTGTCGTAAACTCTGTCATACATGCACGTCCATTTGTTGACAACCATGATAGCCCTGAACACTGTAGGAGTTCACATGCAGGTGTTCTGCTTGTGTCGCGTGTGAAATGTCTTCATCCAGGTACAGTGGCATATATTTCAGCATGTCATATGAATATAATTTCATGGGTTTTATTTTTTTCAAACGACAAATGATCGTGATGCTTACGTTTACAAGCCAGCGTCATTATAGTAGCCTAGTCTATTGGTTACCGTTTTACTGAATCTATATGATACTTCAATGCAATGTTTGAGTGGTAGATATAATAACCATATATCGTCAATATTATAATATCAAGCTACCATAGATGAATCTGCAAATTTTACAAATCGATTTATTATAGCTTGAGGCAAGACAAATAAACAAATATCACAGACATGTTAGGTATCCTAAAATATTATTTTGTACATCTTATATATTTACTTGAAAGAATGTAGCCCCTACCAAACTTGTACACGCCCTTTAGACATAGGCTTTCATTTGATATTTGAAAGTCCGCATCGGTCGAGCATAGGGTTGCCACCTTTGAAGTGTGAAAAACCGGGACACAGATTATTATTATTTTTTGTGGTCTGAGTCTGAGTTGTAGGTTGTAAATAGTATTTTCTTTGACACTGGTGGCTCATCCGACTTTGTTGTGTTATCCTCATAGACAGTGGTTATCCTCCTCGTCCGTCTCTCTCCCCATTTCACACAATAGATGTAAATAGACATATTTTAAAAAGCTATCTAGCAACTAAACTCACACTGTATCATCTTGGATGTGTGTTGATGCGCGCGCGCGACCGACCGACAGCACAGGCAGTTGCTAGGCGATAAGTTGAGCTTCCAATCAAATAAAAGTAAACGCCTGGCATTTGCCAATCCACTGTTTTACCCGTTTTTACCATGTTTTTTACCCGTTTACGGACACAGGATTGGATGTACTGTACACAACTATGAAGAAAACACAGTAACAGTAGACGGAAACGGTTTAATTTGAAACCAGGAAATTCTACTTTAGAAGTACATTTTCACAAAAAAACGGGACAATTCGTGTCCCGGGAAAGAATATGAATTTTCTGGGACTGTCGCTCAAAAAAGAGAATAATCCCTGGAAAACCGGGACGGGTGGCATCGGGCACCCCTCCTCCTCCTTCAGCTCACGCCAGCGAGGAAACGCTGGCCCAATGTAGATCCTCGTTTTGCCTTTAATACGATCACTTTCTCGTTTCCTCTTTTTGCTTTCCTCCGACAAAACCTTTGCTTTCTTGCTTTTCTGTGCTGCTTCGGCCATGACTATAACATTTGGCAAACAAACGCTAGTTTGGCTCGCACGTCCGATTTTAAGGAAGTGGGGGTGGTGGTGGAAGTGACGTATATGCCGTAAAGCAGTCGAATTTTGTAGTTCTCTTTGTTCGCCGGTTACTACCCGAAACCCGAAGTTTAAAAGTACGATTAAAAACTATACAGACCCCGTCAGGCTATGGCAGACGTGTCATTCAACCTAGTGTAAGTCGATGTACCATCACAAGAGACTTGGAAATATATTATTAAGGTTGAAAAGTTACCTGGTGCTGCTTTAATCTTCTAACATCTATTTTAAGTTTACTTTATTTGAGATGGGTTAATCAGATTAATTTAAATTTAATATTTTAATAGAATTTATTTTAAGATGTTTTTTTTTCCCCAACAGATTTGCAAACATGACATAATTTATTCAGCTGTGTCAAGCTTGGATAAATGTGCCAGCTGTAGTGGGCCCTATTCTGCATTTAAGTGGATTGGTGTAAAGTGTAAGAGTAAGTACTATGTTTTGACTAGTAAAAGATACTGTAATGTGTACGGTAATGTGTTACCACTATCTATTAATTTATTAATTTCCCAACCCTTTTGGTAGATTCCATCTAATTTAGATTTATTATTCTATCTAGTTTGCTCATGTTTCTGGCATAAATCTTGCTACAACAAGAATGTGACGCCTTACCCTGACTCATTTAAATCAGTAAGTGAATTTTATCAAATAATCTTTAAAAGAATAGTTCACTAATAATATATATATATATATTTTTAAAGTTTGTAAATATCTATATTTTTAATGAATAAATATTTGTTTCTATTATAGAATTCTGAAGAAGAACTATTTAGTGAGGACTCAGATAAGAACTATGTTCCCAGTAGTTTTTCAGATGATTCGGAATCGGACATGGTGTCTTCAGAACTGGAGTGTCCTAAACCACTCTCCAAAGTAGACTGCCAAGAAAGCGTCTTAGTTAAAGATTCACTACCTGAAGATGCAGTCTGCACAGCACAGCTGAAGAAGTCATGCAGGAAAGGCGAGCAGGTATTCAAAGTAGGGATTGAAAATATAGAGGCTGAGGATACCACAGAATGTGGGGAAGGTCCATCAGTACCGTCCTCTGCAATATCCACTTCAGTACATAAGAATTACTGTTATATTTGTGGAAAGCCCCAATCGAAATTCACAAGACACTTAAAAATTCATGAAAACACAAATGTGGATGTTGCTAGGGCTCTGGCCTTGCCGAAGCATTCCAAGGAACGTAAGAAACTGCTGGACAAACTACGAAATAAAGGAAATTATGAACATAATGCAAGTGTTTTAGCTAGTGGATCTGGGCAATTAAAACTCAAACGTAAACCGAAGAACAATTACAATCCAAATGATTATGTGAATTGCATGTATTGCCATGCAATGTTCCTACGCAGAGATCTGTGGAGACATGTACGGAACTGTCCTTCTAAGTCAGTGGATCAGGAACAACCAGGAAGAAATAAGGTACTGGCTTTAGCGACAATGTCTGATTCAGTTCTGTGTCAGAAAACTTCACAGAGTGTTTGGAAACTCCTAACACCAATGAAAGATGATGACATCTCTGCTGCTGTGCGGAGTGATTTCACTATCCTACAACTGGCACAATCATTTTTAAATAAACATGGCCAAGATCCGTCTAAATATGATTACATCCGACAGAAGCTAAGAGAGGTTGGAAGACTTTTGTTGATCCTGAGAACGCAATTTTCATTGCATACGATTGAGGATGCTGTTAAGCCTGAACATTTTGGGATTGTTATACAGGCTGTCAAAAGAGTATCTGGGTATGATGCAGCAAAACACACTTACCACACTCCAAGCCTTGCGCTTAAGCTGGGTCACTCTTTGAACAAGTTATGTGACATCATACACTGTAGAGCGTTAATGGCTGAAGATGATGCAAGGATTAAGTCAACCCAGAATTTCAAAAAGTTGTATAATTCTAAGTGGTCGGAACTTGTGTCTCATGGAGCTTTAACCACTTTACATGAAGGAAATTTTAATAAACCATCCACCCTCCCGTTTACTGAAGATGTTCAGCGTCTTCATCAACATCTTGAGACAGTCGCTGATTTAGCTTCTGACAACTTGAAGAAGACTGCATCAACAAAGGTCTATGGAGAACTGTGCAGATCGACTCTTGCCAAAATTATTCTGTTCAATCGAAGGCGTGGAGGAGAAGTTGCAAGGATGCACTTAAAAAGTTTCTTAGAGAGGGACACAGCTCCTCTTCACAAAGATGTTGCTGTTGGCCTTACAGCGTTTGAGCAGAAACTTTGTGCACACTTTAATCGAGTTGAAATTAGGGGTAAAAAGGGGCGTAAAGTGGCAGTATTGCTATCGCCAGACATGGTCGATGCTTTAACACTTCTCACAAGCAAAAGACAAGAGTGTGGAGTTCCACAAGACAATACATTTCTTTTTGCAAGACCCAGCTGTTTGACTTCGTATAGAGGACAAGACTGTCTCAGGATTTACGCAGATGAGTGTGGTGCTCAGAACCCTGAGCTCCTCCGGTCAACACAGTTGCGAAAACATGTTGCAACTATGTCTCAGGTCCTGAACCTAAAAAACCATGAGTTGGATCAAGTAGCAGACTTCTTGGGCCATGACATACGTGTCCACAGAGAATATTACAGGCTTCCAGAGGCTACAACCCAGCTGGCCAAAATTTCTAAACTTCTACTTGCCATGGAGAAAGGTTCTCTTATAAGTCTCCAAGGCAAAACACTAGAAGAAATTGACATTGAAGGTAAGTCTATTAAAGTTAAAATTTGATTTTTGTTTAGTGTATGGTTTATAGTATATTTTATTGTAAAGGTTATCAAGTGTATAGGCTAAGGTACATACAGACAATATATCTTTACCAAAGTAATAGTTTTCAGAATGGTCATTATGTGATAATTTTATTTGCTCCTGACATTTGCTATACTTAACACTCAAATTGTTTGTTTTTTGTTAGAAAACCTAGACTTAACCGATTCTAATCCAAGTGATGACAGTGATGCTGAGGAGACAGATCAACTAACACAAAGTGAAATTGGTAAAAGTATATAAACATACAAATGGCAAATCATTAAAGTCAAGTTTACTAATTGGCGAATTAAGGGACGGGGCGGCGCTAATTACGCGGGAGAGGCAGACGATCCGTCACAACTGATTATCTCTTCTCCATGGCACCTATTAGTGTGTGGGATATATTCGTCAGGAAGTGAACATTTTGTCCAGAAAGTTAATGTGTTAGAATTGTGAAAAATTTGTAAGTGTAAAGAGCGAGTTTGACAGGGCCAAATTGTGATGGCTAGACGACTGGGTGAGAACATCTTTAAAACTGCAGCTCTTGTGGATGTTCCCAGTGTGCAGTGGTTAGTATCTTTCAAAATAGGTCCAAGGAAGGAACAGTTGTGAATCAGCAACATAGACAGCCAAGGCTCATTGATGCATGTGGGGAGCGAATGCTGACCTGTGTGGTCCATTCCAAGTTCATGCTGGTTCTGATAGAAAGGTGTCAGAATACACAGTGTATCACAGTTTATTGTGTATGGGGCTGCAAAAGTGGGACCAACATAATATTAGAAGGGGGTCATAATGTTATACCTGATCGGTGTATATGCATCCCAAGGTGGGAAAGCAATTAAACATTAATCTTACAAGAATGTTAAAATCTTTCTACATACCTGCTTCCCTAATAAAAACAAGCTGGCCAAAACAGCCACTCAACACTTTAGTTGAGACTAGCAATCATTCAAACAAGGCTAGACCAAAGATAATTATTAGACTGGTTAAAAGAATATGGAGATGTGATCTAGTCATCATGGTGTTTTCTCTAGTTTATGCTTGTATATAAATAAACATGTGACACCAAAACCTTAATAGTAAACTATATTATTCATACCACAGCCCTAAAGCGAGTTAGGCGACCTGTCGAGGATCTTCCAGGCACCTCAGATGGTATGGGCATTTATCTCATTTAACTAGCATGTTTAGCAAGGCTTGATTCAGTTAATTTAGACCAAGCAGTGCCTACTGTATGTTACAGTATTTTATTATTCCTTTCATAGATGATGACCCTGCCCTAGAAGGCCCATCTACAGGTAAGACAAGACGGAAGTTTTTAACTACTAATCCTTTTTAAGGATATATAAATGTTGGTCGAAGCTGAAAATCAGTGGCATATATAATCTAGATTTTGGTCTGGATCGCTTTTTGCATTTGCTTGATTTATTTAAATTAGATGTACATGTGTTTCTGTTTTGTTTTTAAGCAGTTTACCAGAAAAGTAAAAAGAAGAAGTGCAGCAGTAGGGAAGAGCATGAACAAGCTGGTAAAAAAACACAAACAAAAATGCACAATGAACACTTTATTAGACATTCGTGAAGATCAAATTGAAATTCCTTTACAAAAAAATTAGAATCTTTCTACATACCTGCTTCCCTAATAAAAACAAGCAAACAGCCACTCAACACTTTAGTCAAGACTAGCAATCATTCAAACAAGGCTAGACCAAAGATAATTATTAGACTGGTTAAAAGAATATGGATATGTGATCTAGTCATCATGGTGTTTTCTCTAGATTATGCTTGTATATAAATAAACATGTGACACCAAAACCTTAATAGTAAACTATATTATTCATACCACAGCCCTAAAGCGAGTTAGGCGACCTGTCAAGGATCTTCCAGGCACCTCAGATGGTATGGGCATTTATCTCATTTAACTAGCATGTTTAGCAAGGTTTGATTCAGTTCATTTAGACCAAGCAGTGCCTACTGTATGTTACAGTATTTTATTATTCCTTTCATAGATGATGACCCTGCCCTAGAAGGCCCATCTACAGGTAAGACAAGATGGAAGTTTTTAACTACTAATCCTTTTTAAGGATATATAAATGTTGGTCGAAGCTAAAAATCAGTGGCATATATAATCTAGATTTTGGTCTGGATCGCTTTTTGCATTTGCTTGATTGATTTAAATTAGATGTACATGTGTTTCTGTTTTGTTTTTAAGCAGTTTACCAGAAAAGTAAAAAGAAGAAGAAGTGCAGCAGTAGGGAAGAGCATGAACAAGCTGGTAAAAAAACACAAACAAAAATGCACAATGAACACTTTATTAGACATTCGTGAAGATCAAATTGAAATTCCTTTACAAAAATGGTAAAATCTACCTACATACCTGCTTCCCTAATAAAAACAAGCAAACAGCCACTCAACACTTTAGTCAAGACTAGCAATCATTCAAACAAGGCTACATTTATTTACATTTATTAATTTGGCAGACGCTTTTATCCAAAGCGACTTACAAGTGAGGAATACAGTAAACGATTCATCATGAAAGGCAAATAACGCAAGAAGTGCTCAAAACACAAGTTTCCAACATTACTCGGAAGGAGGGGTTTAGGAGGAGTTTTTTGCAGCTTTTTGAATCCTGTCAGGGATTCTGCATTCCGAATGAAGTTGGGGAGATTATTCCACCAGCAAGGATCAGTGAATGGGAATGTTCTGGAGAGTGATTTTGTGGCTCTCTGTGATGGTACCATGAGCCGTCGCTCATTGACCGAACGCAGGCTTCTGGTAGGGATGTAGACTCGTAGGAGCGAGTGAAAGTAGGAGGGAGCTGAGCCTGTGGTCGATCTGTAAGCAAGCGTCAATGCCTTGAACTTGATGCGAGTGGTAGCCAGTGCAGAGAGATGAACAGAGGAGTGACGTGGGACCTTTTGGGCTCGTTGAAGACAAGACGGGCTGCAGCATTCTGGATCATCTGTAGAGGTTTAGTTGCACATGATGGAAGACCGGCCAGAAGAGCATTGCAGTAATCAAGCCTAGAGATTACCAAGGCCTGGGCGAGAAGTTGTTGCATGCTCAGTTAGGAAGGGCCTGATCTTCCTGATGTTGTGCAGTGCAAACCTGCATGATCGAGCTGTCTTTGTGATGTGGTCTGTGAAGGTCAGATGCTCATTAAAGGTTATTCCTAGATTTCTGACTGACCTCGAAGGGGTAATTGATGAAGAACCATGTTGTTTGGTGAAGTCGTGCTGTAGAGTCAGATTGGCAGGTAAGACGAGAAGCTCAGTCTTTGCCAGGTTGAGCTGTAGGTGATGTTCTTTAAGCCATGCTGAGATGTCTACCAGGCAGTTTGAGATTTGTGTGGCTACTATGGGATCATCTGGTTGAAATGAGAGGTAGATCGGTGTATCATCAGCATAGCAATGGTAGGATAAACCATGTGCCTGTATGATGGGTCCCAGTGATGTAGTGTAAATGGCCAAGAGAAGGGGTCCAAGAACTGAACCCTGAGGAACCTCTGTGGTCAGTTGATGCTCTTTGGATACCTCCCCTCTCCAGGCAACCCTGAAGGACCTACCTGTGAGATAGGACTCAAACCAGTGAAGTAGAGTTCCTGTGATGCCCAGAGATGAGAGGGTGGACAGGAGGATCTGATGATTCACAGTGTCAAATGCAGTTGACAGATCCAGTAGAAGGATAACTGATGATTTGGAATTAGCTTTAGCAATCCGTAGTGATTCGGTAACCGACAGTAATGCCGACTCGGTTGAATGGCCTTTCTTGAAACCAGATTGTTTGGGGTCCAGCTGATTATTCTGTGAGAGGTAAGATGATACTTGGTTGAAAACAACTCGTTCAAGTGTTTTCACTATGAATGGAAGGAGAGAGACTGGTCTGTAGCGATTTATAAGGGAATTGTTTAATGTGTTTTTTTTTTAAGCAGTGGGGTTACCTGAGCCTGCTTGAATGTGGTGGGGAAAATGCCCATGCTGAGAGATGTGTTGATGTGTGTGAGTGCTGGTAAAAGTGTAGGAGAGATTGTTTGGAGAAGGTGAGAGGGGATGGAATCTAGAGGGCAGGTGGTAGGATGACTGGAGTGGAGAAGTTTAGATACTTCTGCCTCTGTGAGTGTCGAGAAGGAAGAGAGGAGGTTTCTGGCTGTAGATATGTTTGGACTGAGTTCCTGTGTGTGGAGCTGAGAACTGACTGCTGATGGACCAAAGATAATTATTAGATTGGTTAAAAGAATATGGATATGTGATCTAGTCATCATGGTGTTTTCTCTAGTTTATGCTTGTATATAAATAAACATGTGACACCAAAACCTTAATAGTAAACTATATTATTCATACCACAGCCCTAAAGCGAGTTAGGCGACCTGTCGAGGATCTTCCAGGCACCTCAGATGGTATGGGCATTTATCTCATTTAACTAGCATGTTTAGCAAGGCTTGATTCAATTAATTTAGACCAAGCAGTGCCTACTGTATGTTACAGTATTTTATTATTCCTTTCATAGATGATGACCCTGCCCTAGAAGGCCCATCTACAGGTAAGACAAGACGGAAGTTTTTAACTACTAATCCTTTTTAAGGATATATAAATGTTGGTCGAAGCTAAAAATCAGTGGCATATATAATCTAGATTTTGGTCTGGATCGCTTTTTGCATTTGCTTGATTGATTTAAATTAGATGTACATGTGTTTCTGTTTTGTTTTTAAGCAGTTTACCAGAAAAGTAAAAAGAAGAAGAAGTGCAGCAGTAGGGAAGAGCATGAACAAGCTGGTAAAAAAACACCAACAAAAATGCACAATGAACACTTTATTAGACATTCGTGAAGATCAAATTGAAATTCCTTTACAAAAATTGTAAAATCTACCTACATACCTGCTTCCCTAATAAAAACAAGCAAACAGCCACTCAACACTTTAGTCAAGACTAGCAATCATTCAAACAAGGCTAGACCAAAGATAATTATTAGACTGGTAAAAAGAATATGGAGATGTGATCTAGTCATCATGGTGTTTTCTCTAGATTATGCTTGTATATAAATAAACATGTGACACCAAAACCTTAATAGTAAACTATATTATTCATACCACAGCCCTAAAGCGAGTTAGGCGACCTGTCGAGGATCTTCCAGGCACCTCAGATGGTATGGGCATTTATCTCATTTAACTAGCATGTTTAGCAAGGCTTGATTCAGTTCATTTAGACCAAGCAGTGCCTACTGTATGTTACAGTATTTTATTATTCCTTTCATAGATGATGACCCTGCCCTAGAAGGCCCATCTACAGGTAAGACAAGACGGAAGTTTTTAACTACTAATCCTTTTTAAGGATATATAAATGTTGGTCGAAGCTGAAAATCAGTGGCATATATAATCTAGATTTTGGTCTGGATCGCTTTTTGCATTTGCTTGATTTATTTAAATTAGATGTACATGTGTTTCTGTTTTTAAGCAGTTTGTACAATTTGTACAGCATGTTACAATTTTTTTTTTAAAAAGATACAAACGTTTTATTTTTGATAAGTACAGAAGTGGTGAGGGTGAATGATAATGCATAACTTGTTAATGTTGCTTGATAATGGTTTGTTATGCTTCTTTATCTTTATATTAAGATAAAGCATTTAATGTAGTAGTTTTTCTGTTTAGATTCAAGATGAATGGCGTGCTCAATCCTTTTTCAATTTAATTTGGGTGCTCTTCGGTCCAAGGTCGAACATCTTTAAGAGGCAGTGTAGAGAAAAAAAATCTCTGATAGCTTTTCTGTATTATCTAAAACGTTATGTTTGATTTATCTTGTTCGATTGTGATTTGGTTTGGGTAGTTACTGGGGGTTGGTCTTGATAAGCCTAGGGCTTCTACCTATCCCTTTTCGAACTGGGTGATTATTATGCTACATTTTCTGTTGTTTTTGTTTTTTATTGATGGATATTTCATACGTGTTGCTATTTTATTTTTTATTTTAATTGTTTGAAATAAAGATTTAATTTCATGGGCTAGACTAAAAATAATTATTAGACTGGTTGGAAGAATAGGAAGATGAGATCTAGTCATCATTGTGTTTATCCTAGGAATCTGTTTTTCTCTTTTGTAGGCGTTCCTGAAAATCCTGCTGAAAAGAATGCCAGAAGGAAACACAAAATTCAATGGTCTCCATCTGAAATCGCAGCAGTAATGCGACACTTTAAGAACAGCATTGCACAATGCAAACTCGCCACTAAAATTGATTGCCAGCAGTGCAAGAATGCTGAGCATCCTGCTTTGGCTAATCGCACTTTACAAAACATCAGAGACTTTGTCAGGAATAGGGGTTTGACAGAGAAGAGAAAGAGACAGGCACAAAATATTTAGTTTTGATGGCGTGTTAATTTTTGGTTTTATTGTTTTGGTTTAACATGTATGAGCAAGGTTATACAGTGCTGTTCAGAATTGTTTGCCCCCTTGGTAAAAATGATCAAAGATGGCTGTAAAAAATAAATCTGCATTATTAATCCTTTTGATATTATATTTAGAAAATTTACTAAAATCTAACCTTTCATTGAAGTAAAATAATTGAAAGTGGGGGGCGGGGGAAATCACATTATGAAATAAATGTTTTTCTCCAAAACACGTTGGGAACAATTATTTGCCCCCTTTTATTAAATATGTTTGCATCCTCCTTTTCCCAAGATAACAGCTCTGAGTTTTCTCCTATAATGCCTGATGAGTTTGGAGAACACCTGACAAGAGATCAGAGACCATTCCTCCACACAGAATCTCTCCAGATCCTTCAGATTCCCAGATCCATGTTGGTGCTTCTTCTCTTCAGTTCAGCCCACTCATCTTCTATAGGGTTCAGGCCAGGGACTGGGATGGCCATTGCAGATCTTGGTTTTGTGCTCTGTGACCCATTTTTGTTTTGATTTTGATATTTGTTTATGGATACTGTCCTGTTGGAAGATCCAAACACGGCCCGTTATAAGATTTCTAGCACAGTCTGTTAGGTTTAAATTTTTTATCTGTTGGTATTTGATCCAATCCATGATGCCATGATGACAAGACAAGATGGCAGAAAATCTGGCAGAAAATTAAGCCCACGGCATTAAAGATACAGCAGAGTATTTCATTTTACACATGGGGTACTTTTTTATCCCTGTGTGAACCAAGCCCATCTTAAGTGTTTGCTGCCAAAAAAGCTATTGTTTGTTTTTGTTTCATCTGTCCATAGAACCCGTCCCGTTTGAAGTGCCAGTCGTGTCCGGTACTTTTCAAACGTTCTATGGTCAGATGAAACAAAACAAGCTTTTTTTTTGCAGCAAACACTTAAGATGGGTTTATCTGGTAACACAGATAAAAAGTACCCCATGTGTAAAATGAAATACTGTATCTTTAATGCTGTGGGCCTAATTTTCTGCCAGAGGTCCTGGACATCTTGTCTTGTCATCATGGATTGGATCAAATACCAACAGATAAAAAATGTAAACCTAACAGACTGTGCTAGAAATCTTATAACGGGCCATGTTTGGATCTTCCAACAGGACAGTGATCCAAAAACAAATATCAAAATCAAAACAAAAATGGGTCACTGAGCACAAAACCAAGACCTGCAATGGCCATCCCAGTCCCTGGCCTGAACCCTATAGAAAATGAGTGGGCTGAACTGAAGAGAAGCAGCGCCAACATGAATCTGGGAATCTGAAGGATCTGGAGAGATTCTGTGTGGAGGAATGGTCTCTGATCTCTGGTCAGGTGTTCTCCAAACTCATCAGGCATTATAGGAGAAAACTCAGAGCTGTTATCTTGGGAAAAGGAGGTTGCAAACATTTAATAAAAGGGCAAATAATTGTTCCCAACGTGTTTTGGAGAAAAACATTTATTTCATAATGTGATTTTCCCCCACTTTCAATTATTTTACTTCAATGAAAGGTTAGATTTTTGCAAATTTTTTAAATATAATATCAAAAGGGTTAACAATGCCGATTTATTTTTTACAGCCGTCTTCGATCATATGTACCAAGGGGGCAAACAATTCTGAACAGCACTGTAAATTGTTTAGGTATATGACATAATATGCTTTGTTCATTAAGTTTATTGAAGGTAAATGGTAGTGCTTTACCTTAACGCATTTAGGTTGAAAAAGCAAACATTAAATTTTGCTTCTTGTTCCCATACTTGGTGTACTGTTTTATGTTCTCACAAAGACAATCTAGACAAAACTTTAACCAACTATGGCAAACTGTTAAAGTAAACTAAAATACTAAAGTGAGAATAAAGTACAATTAACTTTAACATAAGGACGAACCCCCACTTGTCACAGGCTGGCTCATAGCCTGTGACAAAAATGAGGGGACACGGACAACAGTTATAGGCCATTAAAAAAGGTTCTTTATTGTACACCAAAAACTATTAACTTTAAACAAAGAAAAAGGAATGAGGTGTGAGAATGTCATAATGTAAGGTGCATGTAAAGTGCAGAGATGTGTGAATCTGTGTATGTGAACATGACTGAGTGGAAACGAAGTAAGACTACAAAGGAACAAACAAAACAGGATCATACCTGGAGGAGCAGAGAGAGAGGGAAGAGTGATTAGTGAAGCAGTTTAAATACCCTGAGCCCAGGTGGCTCCAATCACTAACGAGCCTCCTCTGCCTGCAGGAGGAACCGCCCCTACGAGGCAGAGGAGGGGCCGTGACAACAGTTACAGCCACAGTAGTAACTACAGGAACACACAATCTATGATTTTAAAAAAAATTTGCCCATTTGAAATCAAATTTAATTATTTTGATGTATTATTATTTTAATGTCATTAAATTGCACCAGTCGCAGTGACTCGCAGTACCTGGATAAGCCTTGTGTTACCAGTTTCAGCAGACCTGAGAATGTTGCCTTCACTTTGTTAAACCGTTTGTCCTCATAGATCACTTTTGTCCTTATAATACACAACATTTTCACGTTTGTGTTTGTGTTACACCGTTTGTCCTCATAGATCACTTTTGTCCTTATAATACACAACATTTTCATGTTTGTGTTTGTGTTACACCGTTTGTCCTCATAGATCACTTTTGTCCTTATAATACACAACATTTTCACGTTTGTGTTTGTGTTACACCGTTTGTCCTCATAGATCACTTTTGTCCTTAATACACAACATTTTCATGTTTGTGTTTGTGTTACACCGTTTGTCCTCATAGATCACTTTTGTCCTTATAATACACAACATTTTCACGTTTGTGTTTGTGTTACACCGTTTGTCCTCATAGATCACTTTTGTCCTTATTATACACAACATTTTCATGTTTGTGTTTGTGTTACACCGTTTGTCCTCATAGATCACTTTTGTCCTTATAATACACAACATTTTCATGTTTGTGTTTGTGTTAACCCGTTTGTCCTCATAGATCACTTTTGTCCTTATAATACACAACATTTTCATGTTTGTGTTTGTGTTAACCCGTTTGTCCTCATAGATCACTTTTGTCCTTATTATACACAACATTTTCATGTTTGTGTTTGTGTTAACCCGTTTGTACTCATAGATCACTTTTGTCCTTATTATACACAACATTTTCATGTTTGTGTTTGTGTTAACCCGTTTGTACTCATAGATCACTTTTTTTTTCTCCTTATAATACACAATGTTTTCAATTAAAGGTGTTCCTGGGGGTGCATATAAAAATATATGGCTTGGTTGTCCAAGGATAAGACATTGGAAGACAAAAAGCTCACACAATCACACAGTGTAAAAAATGAACAGAAAAATAATTACTCTTGATTCTGATTGAGCTAATTATTGCGGCATTAAATTGTTTTTGCATTGAATTATGTGTATACTTGGTTAAAGAGATGAGTTTGTAGACTTAAACTGATCAAGTGTGTCTAAATTATGAACAGGGCTGTGGTGGCTTTCAAAGTTTAGAAGCTAAGTCAATAACTGATTACCACCTTTTAAAGGATTTTGATATTCAGGGCATTATTAACAGACCAGACCTTTGTGACCAGAAGGTTTGACTGACAGTAGTCTCATAAGGGTCCACAAATATATTGAAGTGCTAAGTCCTCAGGTCAGCGATGTCATTTTAATACTCAATGCCTTTATTTTGTGTATGTTTAGATATGTCCTATTAATACATGTGTGTCCCTTTAATACACGATAATGGCATGTGTGTGTGTGTTATAGCTACTGTCCTTATAATAACGGTTTGTGTCATAGGCGGGGGCTTGCATGTAATTATAATATGTCCTCATAATTGTGTATTTTGTCAGGTCGTTACATTATCACTTGTGTTGAGTGTATACGAATTCTGAAGTGAAATCTGTGTTGTGTGGCTCAAACAAAATTTTTTGATGTGCAACACAACTCTGTAGAGCAAGTGGAAAGGGGTGTCCCCCTAATACAGCAAAAAACTGGTTTGGGCCGAAGTGTCCTTGTAATACACATAAACCCGTATGTGTGTGTGTGTGTGTGTGTGTGTGTGTGTGGGGCCAGGTCCTGCAGCACTAGCTATAGCTTCGGGACGCTTCGGTCTGGCTTACTACGGTATTCTTATCGGTTGTTCTTTTTGTTATATATAAAAAAAAAAGGGAAAACATTTTTATATTTTGAAATGTACAATAAATATCTATAGCAAAAAGGCAATGCTTTAACAAAACAAGTAAAACATCTCTGTTATGCAGAAGGCTGTGTTGTGTTTATATACAGAAGACACAGGACACGAAAAACAAAGTACAAACACATGAACTCACAGCGCAGGAGAAATACAGCAAACGCTTTACAAATATTAATCCTCTTACATCATATGAACAGACATGAAATTAATTTGATCATGTTGTTTTAATAGCTTTGCTTTTAATTAATGAAATAAAAGTTATTTCCCTGCATTTTATTCCATTTTGATTATACTTTATGAATCACAGAGAAAGTTTCATGTGAGAGTCACGTATGATCTTACCTCAGATACTCCAGTTTACAGAGAGGATTCTCCAGTCCAGCAGAGAGCAGCTTCACTCCTGAGTCTCCTAGTTTATTCTCAGACAGATCCAGTGTTCTCAGGTGTGAGGGGTTTGATCTCAGAGCTGAAGCCAGAGCAGCACAACCTTCATCTGTCACACCACAACCACCCAACCTGTAGAGAACAATGACACACTCTTCACTCTCTCAGATCAACACAGAAATCTTTGTTTTTAGTTATGTTTATAATTTGTGCACTCTTTTTTAAACAATTCAATATATCAGTAAATGCTGTTATTCTAAGAGATTATGTCTCTATGTGAGGGAGAAAGATTATATAAAACTGATAAAATGGAATACATTGAATACATTACATATAAATGTTTATATACATACATTATAAATGAATATATTATCAAATAAATTTCTCACACAAATATCATTAAAAACGGTAGTAGATCACAAATCAGGTCAGATAGGTGGAGGGTTTAAACGCTGAAGTGTGGCTCATATTATTTGTTAAACCATTAATTTATAATGTTTAAGAACTGTTGTAATGTTTTAACAGTGATGCTTGTTCTCAGTGTTACTTACCAAGCTGATCTAGTTGCTGTAACCACAGGCAGCAGCTTCTGAAGAACTTCATCTGCAGTGTTTTGTGTGTCACTAATTGAAAATAAAAAAACAAATAAGTTATTAATGCTAACAATAATAATAATTCATATCATAAGTAGGGATGGGAATTTATACGATTTTATCAATATCAATGCCACTGACGATTCTGCTTATCGATCCGATTCTTTAACGATTCTCTTATCAATTCCTGATAGCACTGTGTGGGAAATACTCAATAAAACACTTATTTTTTTTGCTGAAAAAGCACATGACTGTAATTTATGTAATAAATGAAACCTTATTGTAAAGTGTTACCGATTACTTATACTTGTTTTCATTCCGGCTTGTCGTCGTTCAAGAAAATGGCCAATTACACAATAGATCTGAGTCCCGCCTCCTGAACACACATCGCTAAACTGATTGGCTTTGTGATTTCTAACTTGTGAGAGGCTGTCTGCGCGGCGCGCTGTAGTTACATTTGGTTGTGCGAAGCAGCAAAACTCCTCCGAAGGAAACCTACTGTAGATGCGGTAAGCGAGGGAGAAATTAATCAAGTTTCTGCTCAAGAATACGGGGCAAATCGCGTCAAATATTGATTTGGGGACAGCCGTTTTTACAATATTGCCTGTATGACATTCACGGGATAAGTGACAAACATAATCGTTAGTGTGTGCGTGCGTGTGTGTGAGAGGGGAGAGAGAGAGTGTGTGTTTGTGTGTGAGTGCGTGCGTGTGTGAGAGAGAGAGGGGAGAGAGAGAGAGAGAGAGAGAGAGAGAGAGAGAGAGAGAGAGAGAGAGTGTGAGTGAGAGAGAGAGAGTGTGTGTGTGTGTGTGTGAGTGAGAGAGAGAGAAGAGAGAGTGTGTGTGTGAGAGAGAGAGGGGAGAGAGAGAGAGAGAGTGTGTGTGTGTGTGTGTGTGTGTGTGTGTGAGTGAGAGAGAGAGAGAGAGAGAGAGAGAGAGAGAGAGAGAGTGTGTGTGTGTGTGTGTGTGTGTGTGTGTGTGTGTGTGTGTGTGTGTGTGTGTGTGTGTGTGAGAGAGAGAAAGAAGAGAGTGTGTGGTGTGTGTGTGAGAGAGAGAGAGAGAAGAGAGAGAGAGTGTGCGTGTGTGTGTGAGAGAGAGAAGAGAGTGTGTGTGAGTGTGTGAGAGAGAGAGAGAGAGAGAGTGTGTGCGTGCGTGTGTGTGTGAGAGAGAGAGGGGAGAGAGAGAGATAGTGTGTGAGAGAGAGAGGGGAGAGAGAGTGTGTGTGTGAACAGTAACCTGGGGAAGGTTCTCTGCAGCTTCTTAAACACCAGACTTTTACACTTCCTTATGAAGCACAATGCCTTGAGTAAATGCCAAATTGGCTTTCTTCCAAAATGTCGCACATCCGACCACATTTTTACATTACAAACACTAATTGACAAATATGTACATCAAAACAAAGAACACATTTTTGCTGGTTTCGTTGATTTCAAGAAAGCATTTGATTCAATCTGGCATGAAGGACTATACCTAAAACTTATCGACAGTGGAATAGGGGGGAAATTCTATGATTTGATCAAATCGATGTACACCGCCAGCCAATGCGCTGTTAAAATTGGAAACCAAAGAACCGAGTTTTTCCCCCAGGGGCGTGGAGTGAGGCAGGGCTGCAGCTTAAGCCCCACCCTCTTTAACATTTACATAAACCAATTAGCCAATACATTAGAACATGCTCCCTTTCAAGGTCTCACTCTACACGACACCGAGATCAAGTGTCTTCTCTACGCAGACGACCTGGTCCTCCTGTCGCCCACTAAAGAGGGGCTTCAGGACAGCCTGGATCTGCTGGAGGACTACTGTCAGTCCTGGGCCCTGACCGTCAACCTCCAGAAGACTCGAGTAATGATGCTCCAGAAACGCTCCAGATCTCAGGGACCAACACACACATTCACACTATCACACAGAACCATTGAGAGCACAAAAACATACAATTACCTCGGCCTGAAAATTACTCCAACTGGCAACTTTACTTTGGCTGTGAATGAACTCAAAGAGAAAGCTCAAAGGGCTTTCTATGCCATAAAAAGATCAATCAAAATCGCCATCCCAATCCAAATTTGGCTCAAACTTTTCAAATCAATAATTTAACCAATTGTTTTATATGGCAGTGAAGTGTGGGGTCCTTAGGGCTGGGCGATATGGAGCAAAAAATATATCTCGATATATTTTGTTATATCTCGATATCTTTACAGGAAAAATAACCCCCCAAAAACTACTGCAAAAACAAATATAACAAATAAAAGCCTTTTTTTATTGAAGTGCAAAGAGGTAGGCAGTTCATGTAGGAACAAAGTGCTTCTGTAACATAAAAAAAAATCCCTGTATACAAAAATAATAATTTAACTGTAAAATAAAGGAAGAAATAATACATATTGCCTTTTCATTCAAAAATAAAACAACTCAACTCAAGGTAGGCAGTGTAGGGTTTCCCGCTGAAAATGAGTTAGGGTGATGGGGTTTTTCAGAAATGTTTTTTTTTTTCTTTTTTTTCTGTACCTCCATGAAATACCTTCAAGTTAGCCTACGTGTTGCCACCATACACATCAGCATAAATGCTCCTGATACAATTTTTAATAAACAAAATAATACATTTGTTATTAAAGCATTAACATTAACATTCACAAACCACTGTTAATTTAACATAAGCAAGCAGGCTGCGTGCATGGTTTGCCATGACTGAATGCGAGCAAAGTGTAATAATTCCTAAAAAGCTGATATCGCGATCTCATACATCTCTGTTATTATCATTGATGACTGCACAATGAATCTTTCATAATGTCTACACTTTGTTTGTTATAATCAGAGGATTTGCCAGCATGCAGAATTCAGCACTGAACAAAAAGTCCGTTATGAGCGGTGAGGGGATTCTGTCTTAAATGCTTCTGATTGGCCATTGCGTTCCAGAAATCAACACAGATGTCTGTGATTGGCTACATCGCTCAACGCTGCAAACATGTTACAAATAGAAACTCTGGCCTGTAAATCGTGTCTATTTTGTTTTAGTTGTTCTTGTTGCTTTTCTGCAACAGATGAATAACAATTTATTAGTTTTCATGTTTTATTCATAGATATTTCTATTTAATCGTTTTATTCTCCCACAGCCCGCACACACAGAGTGAGTGCATTACCGCCCGCGCTCGCACTCGGCCATCACATCTAGTCCCGCGCCGCACTTCTCTAGATCGAGAGCCGAGAATAGCGGCGGGAAATATCGGCTCGGGCAGAGAATCTGAGCTCTAAACAGGACAGAGTAACACGGCGGATATCGCTCATATACATTGTTTTGACGATGAAGTTAGGGGGCAGGCGTGTGTTGCTTAGGCGGCCGCCTTTAGCACAGCACAGAGAAGGCAAATAAGCAAAGTGGCGAAATCAGAATTAAATATAAACAATATATCGATATATACGATATGTCAAAATAAATATTGTGTTTAAAAAATCCCACCCCTAGGGGTCCTTCTATAAAATTAGATTTTTTTAAATTGGGAAAAACATCCGATTGAAACTCTACATTTAGATTTCTGTAAACGAATACTCAAAGTCCAAAGAAAAACACCAAACAACGGATGCAGGGCAGAATTAGGCCAATACCCTCTCCTTCTAAACATCCAAAAAAGAGCCATCAAATTCTGGAAACACCTGAAAACAAGCGACCCCAACACACACCATTACAGAGCCAAGAGCTGAGCGTAGCGAGGAGTCCCCTGTGCCAGCTGGTGCTGAGACTGACTGAGCTCACACACACACACACACACACACACACACACACACACCAAGAGCTGAGCGTAGCGAGGAGTCCCCTGTGCCAGCTGGTGCTGAGACTGACTGAGCTCACACACACACACACACACACACACACACACACACACACCAAGAGCTGAGCGTAGCGAGGAGTCCCCTGTGCCAGCTGGTGCTGAGACTGACTGAGCTCACACACACACACACACACACACACACACACACCAAGAGCTGAGCGTAGCGAGGAGTCCCCTGTGCCAGCTGGTGCTGAGACTGACTGAGCTCACACACACACACACACACACACACACACACACACACACACACACACACACACACCAAGAGCTGAGCGCAGTGGGGAGTCCCCTGTGCCAGCTGGTGCTGAGACTGACTGAGCTCTCACACACACACACACACACACACCAAGAGCTGAGCGTAGCGAGGAGTCCCCTGTGCCAGCTGGTGCTGAGACTGACTGAGCTCACACACACACACACACACACACACACACTCACACACACACACACACACACACACCAAGAGCTGAGCGTAGCGAGGAGTCCCCTGTGCCAGCTGGTGCTGAGACTGACTGAGCGCTCTCTCTCTCACACACACACACACACACACACACACACACCAAGAGCTGAGCGTAGTGGGGAGTCCCCTGTGCCAGCTGGTGCTGAGACTGACTGAGCTCACACACACACACACACACACACACACACACACACACACACCAAGAGCTGAGCGTAGCGAGGAGTCCCCTGTGCCAGCTGGTGCTGAGACTGACTGAGCTCACACACACACACACACACACACACACACACACACACACACACCAAGAGCTGAGTGTAGCGAGGAGTCCCCTGTGCCAGCTGGTGCTGAGACTGACTGAGTTCACACACACACACACACACACACACACACACACACACACACACACACACACACACACACACACACACAGCTGGTGCTGAGACTGACTGAGTTCACACACACACACACACACACACACACACACACACACACACACACACACACACAGCTGGTGCTGAGACTGACTGAGCTCACACACACACACACACACACACACACACACACACACACATTCGACCTGCACAAATTATCAGAACAGAACAAGACAAGTACATCACCCATTGGACAAACACCATTAAAAACCAACACAAATCGAGAGTACACGGTTGCGAACCTTCACACACACACTCACTCACAGCCTCACACACCCCATCAGACACACACACACTCACTCACAGCCTCACACACCCCATCAGACACACACATGTATATAATGTTCAATTTCAAGTTCAGTGTTCGTTTGTTTTGTTTTTTTGCTTGTTTAGTTTTTTTATATAGATAATGACTAGTAAGTCAAAGTCCAAATCACATTCTTTGCTGTCCCAAATTAAGTGATATAAGTACCAGTGTAGAACACTTTATAGAAACTGTGTCTATTCCTCGTTTAGTGAGGCCAAACAATAAATCTACTGCAGGATCTAAGAAAAATCTAATTGTGATTAAACCAGAAAATCTCAATATTAGTGAACAAAAACAATTTCTAAAGCTAGGTCTTCTAAACATTAGATCGCTTACACCTAAGGCGGTTATTGTAAATGAAATGGTCACTGATAACAGCTTCGATGTACTCTGCCTTACTGAAACCTGGCTTAAATCGAATGATTATTTCGGTCTTAATGAGTCCACTCCACCAGGATACGGTTATAAGCATGAGCCCCGTCTGATTGGTCGTGGCGGCGGTGTTGCAACAATCTATAGAGATATTCTTAATGTTACTCAGAAAACAGGTCACAAATTTAATTAGTTTGAAGTACTTGTATTAAATGCGGCGCTCTAGATGTAAGAAAGAAATCCCTATTATCTCTAGCCTTGGCTACCGTATATAGACCTCCAGGGCCTTACGCTGATTTCCTAAAAGAGTTTGCAGATTTTCTCGCAGATCTATTGGTCAATGTCGATAAGGCAATAATTGTTGGAGATTTCAACATACACGTTGATAACACAAATGATGCGTTAGGGGCTGCGTTTACAGATTTATTAAACTCCTTTGGGGTCAAGCAAAACGTTAGTGGTCCCACTCATCGTCTTAATCATACACTCAATTTAATTATATCATATGGAACCGATCCAACCGATATAGATATTATACCGCAAAGTGATGATGTCACTGATCATTACATGGTAACTTGCATACTACGTACGGCTGAAATGTGTCATGTTGCGCCACGTTATCGACCAGGCAGAACAATCCTTCCAACTACTATAGATAGATTCTTGAATAGCTTACCTGATCTATCTCCGCTCCTCAGTGAACCCAAACTAACAGATGAGCTAGAGGAAATGACTAGCAGTATGAGCACCATTTTCTCTAGTACATTAGAAATTGTTGCACCAATTAGATTAAAAAAGGTTAGAGAGAAAAGTAAAGCACCATGGTACAACAGTGCTACGCATGCTATCAAGAGAGAAACTCGTAACTTAGAGCGCAAATGGAAACAAACTAATTTAGAGGTCTTTAGAATCGCGTGGAAAGACAGTATGTCACGTTATAAAAAGGCTCTAAAAGCAGCCAGGGCTGAGCATCTACGCAAACTAATAGAAAACAACCAAAATAATCCAAGGTTTTTATTTAACACTGTGGCTAGATTAACAAATAAACAGACATCACCTGAACAAAATATTCCGTTACATTTTAATAGTAATGATTTCATGAACTTCTTCACTGAGAAAATAGAAAGCATCAGAAACACAATTGTAAATGTACAATCTTTGACAGCGTCTTATGATTCAGCCTCAATTATCGCCCCTCAAGAACAACTACAGCGCTTTACAACTATAGGACAGGAAGAGCTAAATAAACTTATCACTGCATCTAAACCAACAACATGTTTATTAGATCCAATACCCACTAAACTACTGAAAGAAGTGTTACCTGTAGTGGAAGAGCCTCTTCTCAATATTATTAACTCGTCTCTATCTTTAGGACATGTTCCAAAAACATTCAAGCTGGCAGTTATAAAACCTCTTATTAAGAAACCACAATTAGATCCAAATAACCTAGCAAATTACAGACCCATTTCAAATCTTCCATTTATGTCTAAAATACTAGAAAAAGTTGTGTCCGCTCAACTGAGCTCTTTCTTGCAAGAAAACGATATCTATGAAAAGTTTCAGTCAGGATTCAGGCCACATCATAGCACAGAAACTGCACTGGTTAAAATTACAAATGATTTACTTTTAGCTTCTGACCAAGGCTGTATCTCAATACTAGTTTTACTCGATCTTAGTGCTGCGTTCGACACTACAGATCATAAAATACTCTTAGATCGACTTCAAAATTACACTGGTGTTCAGGGACAGGCATTAAGCTGGTTTAGATCGTACCTATCAGACCGTTACCATTTTGTCCATTTAAATGGGGAAAAATCAAAGATAACGTCAGTAAATTATGGAGTGCCGCAGGGATCTGTATTAGGCCCCCTGCTATTCTCAATTTATATGCTGCCACTTGGTAATATTATAAGAAAACATGGAATAAGTTTCCACTGTTATGCTGATGACACTCAATTATATATTTCATCAAGACCAGATGATAACACTAAATTATCTAAAATGACAGAGTGTGTTAAAGATATAAAATATTGGATGACGTGTAATTTTCTTCTATTAAATTCAGATAAAACGGAGGTATTACTGATTGGTCCAAAAAACTGCCCACAAAACCTCTTACAATACAACCTTAATCTAGATGGACGTCCTGTTACTTTATCCTCTACAGTAAAAGACCTGGGTGTTATACTAGACCGCAACTTGTCTTTTGAAAATCATATTTCAAATGTCACAAGAACAGCCTTTTTCCACCTTAGAAACATTGCTAAGCTACGTAATATGCTATCAGTTTCTGAAGCAGAAAAGTTAGTTCTTGCATTCATGACCTCGAGACTAGATTACTGTAATGCTTTATTAGCTGGTTGTCCTGCATCCTCCGTAAACAAGCTACAGTTAGTCCAAAATGCAGCCGCTAGAGTTCTTACTAGGTCAAGAAAATATGATCATATAACACCAATTTTATCATCTCTAAACTGGTTACCTATTAAGTTCCGTATCAATTACAAAGTATTGTTACTGACCTATAAAGCCCTAAATGGTTTAGCTCCTGTGTATTTAAGAGATCTTCTATCGCCATATATTCCATCGTGCTCTTTAAGATCGCTAAATTCGAGGCTTCTGGTCGTACCTAGGATATCTAAGTCCACTAAAGGAGGGAGGGCGTTTTCACATCTAGCTCCTAAACTCTGGAATAGCCTTCCTGATATTGTCCGAGGCTCAGACTCGCTCTCCCAGTTTAAAACTAGATTAAAGACGCATCTCTTTAGCCAAGCATTCACATGATGCATCTCATACCTTTTATACTACAGTTAAATCAGATCAAATGCATTCATATTAAGAACAGCAGCTACGCTAATTATTTCCCATCTGCCTTTTTTGTTGTTATCTCGGGACGCCTGTCCCTATAACTCAAATAGAGTTCGTCAGCTCCAGTTATGTGTCCAGCCTCTCATGGAGACTTCAGATGCCCCAACGCCTGTGATGAGACAACTCGACGCCTGTGAAGAGACGACCCAACGCCGGCGATGAGATGACTCGACGCCTGTGATGAGACGACTCGACGCCTGTGAAGAGACGACCCAACGCCGGCGATATGTTATGCCCTAAATTTTAGGATTAACTAACTGTATTTTTGTATGTATATTTCTGAAATGCATTTTCTGTAAAGCTGCTTTGAAACAATATGTATTGTGAAAAGCGCTATACAAATAAACTTGAATTGAATTGAATTTCTAAATCCTTTATATTTTATTTATTAATCTTTGTTTATTTTAATATTATTGTTTTATGCTATCAGTATTATTACTTTCTGTACTAAATGTTCTAAATCATTCTCTATGTTGTTTTGATGCTTTGGCAATACAAAATGTATTTTTTTGTCATGCCAATAAAGCTTTCTGAATTAAATTGAGTGTTTGTGTGTGAGTGAGTGAGTGAGTGAGTAAGAGAGAGAGGAGAGAGAGAGAGAGTGTGTGTGTGTGCGTATGTGTGAGAGAGGAGAGAGAGGGAGAGTGTGTGGTGTGTGAGTGAGAGAGAGAAGAGAGAGAGTGTGTGTGTGTGCGTATGTGTGAGAGAGGAGAGAGAGTGTGTGGTGTGTGTGTGAGAGAGAGAGCGTGCGTGTGTGAGTGAGTGAGAAAGAAGAGAGTGTGTGTGAGTGAGAGAGAGAGTGTGTGAGTGTGAGAGAGAAAGAAGAGAGTGTGTGTGTGAGTGAGAGAGAGAGAGTGTGTGAGTGTGAGAGAGAAAGAAGAGAGTGTGTGTGAGTGAGAGAGAGAGAGTGTGTGAGTGTGAGAGAGAAAGAAGAGAGTGTGTGGTGTGTGTGTGTGAGAGAGAAAGAAGAGAGTGTGTGGTGTGTGTGTGAGAGAAAGAAGAGTGTGTGTGTGAGTGAGAGAGAGAGAGTGTGTGTGTGTGAGAGAGAAAGAAGAGAGTGTGTGGTGTGTGAGTGTGAGAGAGAAAGAAGAGAGTGTGTGGTGTGTGTGTGTGAGAGAAAGAAGAGTGTGTGTGTGAGTGAGAGAGAGAGAGTGTGTGTGTGTGAGAGAAAGAATAGCGTATGTGGTGTGTGTGTGAGAGAGAGAGAGAAGAGAGAGAGAGTGTGTGTGTATGTGTGTGAGAGAGAGAAGAGAGTGTGTGAGTGTTTGTGAGAGAGAGAGAGTGTGTGTGTGTGAGAGAGAGAGAGAAGAGAGAGAGTGCGTGCGTGCGTGTGTGTGAGAGAGAGAAGAGAGAGAGTGTGTGAGTGTGTGAGAGAGGAGAGAGAGAGTGTGTGTGTGTGTGTGTGTGTGTGTGTGTGTGTGTGTGTGTGTGTGTGTGTGTGTGTGTGTGTGTGTGTGTGTGAGAAAGAAGAGTGTGTGGTGTGTGTGAGAGAGAGTGTGTGTGGTGTGTGTGAGAGAGGAGAGAGAGTGTGTGGTGTGTGTGTGAGAGAGAGAGAAGAGAGAGAGAGTGTATGTGTGCGTGCGTATGTGTGTGAGTGAGAGAGAGTGTGTGTGTGTGTGTGTGTGAGAGAGAGAGAAGAGAGAGTGTGCGTATGTGTGAGAGAGGAGAGAGAGTGTGTGTGTGTGTGTGTGTGTGTGTGTGTGTGTGTGTGTGTGTGTGTGTGAGAGTGAGTGAGAGAGAAAGAAGAGAGTGTGTGTGAGAGAGAGGAGAGAGTGTGTGGTGTGTGTGTGTGAGAGAGAGAGAAAGAAGAGAGTGTGTGTGTGTGTGTGTGTGTGTGTGTGTGTGTGTGTGTGTGTGTGTGAGAGAGAGAGAGAGGAGAGAGTGTGTGTGTGTGTGAGAGTGAGAGAGAGGAGAGAGTGTGTGTGTGAGAGAGAGAGAGAAAGAAGAAAGTGAGTGTGTGTGACACGTGTGACAAATTACACACTGTTCATGTAAACACTGATTCCGTTCATGCCACGGATGTCCATCCAAGTTCACTCGACTACATACTCATGACGTCACACACACACACACACCATCAGTGACACAGCACGAAATAAACTCAACACACAATTAATGCATAAAGGAAAACATAAAACACACACAATAACACTTTACTCTGTACTTTATCTCTGCATAACTCGCACGCGCGCTAATCGCGGCACGTTTGCTAACCATGTGCGCGGCCCCGATCGCTAACACTACACAGAGTTTACAGACACAACACTCTCATACACACAGAAACAATACAGTTAACACTCCTTCTTATGAACATCTAAACACAAGGATGGTGTGCCTTTATACACTCGTCACCTAAAGGATGATATTAATGAACAAGTTCAAGCGATGCGATCATCAGTGTTGCTTTATCTTGAACGAAGTTGCCAGATCGGGACGGTGATTTCCAGATCAAAAGCTCACCAGAACCCGCCCACAATTATACTACCAAAATAATGTGATATAATTGTATGGCCATCAGTGGCGGATCTAGGAAATTTTACATGGGGGGGCAAAAGGGTGGCAAGAGGTCTTGGCAGGGTGGCAGGGGTAGACGGTACATGGGAATCCCTATATGTAAATTGCTTTAACAAAATAAACACAAAAACACTTTTAAACTACAGTAGTTATTATTTAATCATGCCCTTACACACTACAAAGGTTTTTAATTCACAACAGGCCCAGTGCAGTGTTCAAACAAAACAAAACTGTGCATCTTTTAAAAGACAAAATGAAAATATGAAAAAAAGTACAATAATTGTGTCCAAGATGCAGTGGACTACAAGTATAAAACAGCGGACAACGTATAATTACAATCTTTTTTAGGAAAGCTTAAGGCGACGGTTATTGTGCTTTGCAGCAAAACGTTTCACAAACATATCTAAATTTAGTGCTTTTGCACGCTGTTTTTCAATACTGAGAACAGCCAGATTTCTCAGACGGTCATCTGCCATGGTTGAGCGCAAGTGAGTTTTTACCAGCTTTAAAGTAGAAAAGCTTCGCTCACACCCAGCAGTACTCACTGGCAAAACAATTGCGATCCTGCACAGGCGAAAAAGCTCAAAGAAAACCTCTTTAAAAGGCACCAAGAACGACACAAACTCAGTCAGACTGGACGGGTTTACTTTGCCATTTGCTCTGTTTCTTTCAAGAAGTCTTTTTGCCTGGTGTATCTCAGTTTTCAAAAAAACTAAAAAAAACTTTTTAGTTTTTTTTACTAAAAAAACAGTTATAAATAGCTTCAAAGTTTTGTAAAGTTGTTAGAAATGTATTTTTATGAAACATCTTCACATAATATTTTAATACATTTAATAAATATATTATTCATACTTGTTGTTTTTGTTTTCATCTTTGAGCTTATATATCTCAATATTAATAACAGTCTGATTAATGTTGAGCCTAGATGTCATAAATGCATCACTTGCCAAAATTGTGGGTGACTTTGTTGTAAGGGGTTAAATAACCTTCTGTGATCTGATTTGGCTTCAGATGAAAAAAATCAAACAGAAGATATATTATTTTATAGTATTCTGGACGAAGATAAAGTCTATATTGATTAGCATAACAGTATAAATATAATCTATTATTATGAAAATACCTGACATGTCTAGAAGAACACAGATAAATCATATATCGTTGCAATCATGTTTATTGTCTCCAAAACATCTTTATATGCATGTTACAGTGATCTCTGTTAGACTTGTTTATATCAGGCACTGACTGACAGGTTATTCTTCTTCGTGCACCATATTATATGCAACTAAATGAGTATCTAGCGCCCTCAGTCTGCCCGTATGGATTGAAAACACATTACATCAAAGTAATTATCCAGCGCGCTCATAATGGTTACATCGACGCATTTGGGTATAAATTCAATACATATTATTCATATAGAAATCTGACGTAAACCTATGAGAATCTATCAATATTTCTCCAAATCTGCTAATCTTTGAAAAGCCCTGATGGACGTTGTTTTGTGAAGCGCGTTCATGACGACAGCACAGGTTTTTTCCCTGAATGAAAGCGGCTGACGACGCTCATAATTCATATTAAAGGTATCGACGCATTTTTTCATTAAACTACACCTGTGGGAAACTCGCTTCACCTTCAGAGGCTCTGGGGCAGCTCAGTCTCTCCAGTCGGGTTGCAGGGTCACCGGCGCACCGCAGCAGCAGACTCGCAGTGTGAGTGAGCCAGACTGAGCGAACGCCGCTCTGCACGGTTTGAATCAGGGACGTAGCTAAGTATTTGAGGGGCAGGGGGAGGGGCTAAAAATATATTTAAAATAAAAAAAATTAATTGTTCACTTTTGGTAAATGTATTGTTTAGTTCACTGTTTTGAAAAGCTTGTGGACATAGTGGCGGGTTGTTTTTACAAACAGTTTTTTGATCATCAAAGTTAGGGGGGCAGCTGGGGGGGCAAGGCTCTAGATTGGGGGGGCACTTGCCCCCCCCTGCCCCCCTGTAGATCCGCCCCTGATGGCCATGTCATTCAAGGTTGATAAGCACAATTTGTATATCCTTAAGACAAAATATAATTAAAAATAAATACATTTCCCAGGAAAACGGATCAAAACAGGGCAATAATTAAGGAGAATTAGCAAATGTGACTTTAAATCATACCTGTCAACGTTTTTCCCGGGAGTCTCCCGTATTTCACACCCATCTCCCCCCCTCCCCTCCCCTCCCCTCCCCTCCCCTCCCCTCCCGTTTTGTCCTTTCTCCCGTGAAACTCCCGTAATTTGTATTCCCAAACGTCGTTATATGAATAATCACATCCAGGTTGCCCAGTTGCCAGATCTTGTATGAAACCAGTCCTACTCGCGCAATCCACACATCATACACATTTCAACCCATTTGTGAGCTCAACCTGGCAACCTACAACTCAGTAGCGCTGTTGACGTGCGCAGATCGACGTTGGAAATTGAATCAAATCACTGGTAGAAATGGGAGGAGAAGACTCCGTGGTAAATATTTCACGTAATTAACGCAGCATCCGTTTTTTCTGTCTTCCTTTGGCTGGCGTTACATTATATGATGCGCTTTTATTCTTGCAAATGCTTTTAAACCATTCACGCAAAGACAAATTGAGCGCCAGAACCGAGTTCTCTTTCGACTTGAAGTTGACCGAACTAACACGCAATTCTGCAAAAATGTTTGTTTTGTCGAGTATCCTCATAAGAGCAGACTGAGCACTCTTAAATTAGTTAAATAGTTTTAAATGAACATAAAGAAGAGTTGTGAGAGAATGATGCGCGTGTGAGATCCGCGTCTCTGTCAGCGGCGGCTGCTCTTAAAGGGACAGTAGCCAAATAAAGCTTTCTGTCAGTAAAGTTAATCACAGAACAAAGGGAACAGAGAAAAACACTCACTGCTCTTGACAAAATAACTTTTGTAACTTTAATAAGGATTAATCTATGTATAATTTAACATTTATGCAGTGCAAACTGTTTGATAACTTTATTAAATGTCTGTACATTTCCTACCTTTTAGACAAATATTTAAAATATACTGTCTTTGTTGTTTCTACATTAATTTGAAGATTAAATGTGAAATTATGACATTATAAAATATATTAAAAACATAAGGTTTTTATCGAGAGTAATCACAGCATTTTTTTATTTCTAACCAAGTTATTTATTTCAGCCGCCGCCAGCCAATAATTTCGTAAGCCAAATTGAGCCGCCATCTGATAAAGTTTGACTGAGTCGGCTAGAATTATTTGCATAAAAATTATAATTCTATCACAGAGAGACATACACACACGAAATATATAAACAATACACGAGATCTATTTTCCCACTGGATTCATCAGCACAGTCTTGTGCTCGTTGCTACGATACACAGACTCAGTGACGACCAATTAAAATTGCTCGTTTTCTGACAGAAGAAGCGATGCATTTTTTTCTCGCACTGAGGTGAAATGGCGGAAAGAAGCAAGCAAGGTCATTTTGATCTCCCTTCTCACATACTTTCCTAATTCCTACTTACTTTTTTTTAAACTTAGGCCTACCCAGACTTTTGTTAAATCTTCAGGGCACGGTTGCACAAACACCTGAAACAAAAATTGATGTTATGAACCAAATATTCTGGAACGGAGAGATTTATAGCACTGAACGAGATATTACTGCAGTAACACTTGAAAACGAGATGATGCATCTCAAGGGGTTTATCCTAATAAAATAAATTTACTCAACAAACCACCGTTTCCACATTGCTAATTCACGACGCATGCTTCAGTGTACATTGAAGTGAAATGTGCAAAACTTTGTCCAAAATAATACTGATATATAATGAATTCTGGCCATAGAAGGCAATATCATTTTAAAACTCTTTTCGCACGTACTACACAAAAACAGAAGTGTTTGTCGATTTATGGAATTAAATTGTGGAACACCTTGGATTATGAACTGAAGTGCTGCAAAAGTGTTTGTAAATGTAAGAAATTGTATAAAGAAAAAATACAGGAATGTTACAAGAAAAATTATGACTAATGCTTAAAATGATGATAATTAAGTGTAAAGAGAGTCATTACTGAAAATGTTTGGTGTTTGGGGTGGGGATTGGGGTTGATTGATTAATTCATAAAGCAGCTGTTTTGTTTTGTTTTGTTTTTAGTTTGGTTTGATGTGCACAAATAAGCGACAGGTATTATAAGATTTTCTTCTTCCTGTTCCTTTTTTTGTTTGTTCGTTCATGCACGCACGCCATGCACAGGGCTCGCAAAATCGCCCGCCCGACGTCCCGGGGCTATTGTGTTTTCCAGTCGGGCTACCAAAATGCATAACCGGCCTGCCCGACGGGCTATCTGAAATAGTGTTCGCTTCAGTCTTGTTATAATCAGATTCAGTGCGTTCTTCGTCTTCAATCCGCAGTGGCGCCGAACAGAGCGCACGTCAGAAACACAGGGGGTGCTTCTCAATATCCCTCCTCGTCTCCTCGCTCCTCCGTCCTCCATCCTATGACCCGGAAACCGATCGAGCTCAGCCATCTTGAAGGACATCTCAATTCTCTACTTGCACCGTGAGGAGGCGAGGATCGAGGATTGAGGAGGCTTCCAGAGGAGCTATGAGCGAGGATACACAGGTGTATCCTATGCGGAAGTGTTTTATTGACTTAACGTGACGCACATGTAAATTCTCCTCCCTCTTCACATCGGTCACAATAATTGTATAGCTATATAATTTTATTGCAGTTTATATAAACCACACATGTCACATATTTCAACAGGGTATCTTGCTTTATTATTATTTATTATGAATTTTTTAAATAACCAAACTTCAACAACATAAGGGCAGATCTTTTGAGCGCTGCTGATGACGCTGTAAAGTGACGCTCGAGTGATCAAGTATTCCAATGTATAAAAAAGCTTTCATTCGATTCCTCCGTCCTCCTTTCCTTTCCTTGCAGCTTTCCCTCGCGTCCTCCAGGGGGTGGAGCTGAGACGCGAGGAAAGGAAGCAAGGAAAGGAAACGAGGATGCACAAATAAGAATTGAGAAGCACCCAGGGTGTGTGTGTGTCAGGACAGGGTGTGTGTGTGTGTGTGTGTGTGTGTATGTATCTGAGCCTCATTGGTCTGTCACTGCTCGTCAATGTCAGAATATTAGAGATTACCAATCAAATCAAAGTAGGCGGGATTTATATTCACAGAAGCTACTGAGCGCGAATTTGAGCAGAGCGACTCGACGCTTCAGTTTATGGTCAAGTGCGATAATGTAAGTAGCTAAACTAAATATTTCACATTTGACTTTTTTTTTTTAGGTCATAAATGTTAAAAAAATGACAAATTATCAGGCAAATGAATTTACTTGTCTAATTTCGCCATTTTGAACTGAAAATAGGCCTTTGTAACGTGACTCATGTAATGTAAGTAGTTTACTGTCATTGTGAGGGGACGAGAAACATTAACAAAGCCGTTTTCATCTTGTTAGGCACAATTATTAAAAACGAATGTGTACATGTTGAGAATTAATATAGTACAATTTATAGCCTTCAGTAAAATAAAAAAAGTTCAGCTTTAGGAGGGGAAGAGACAGGGCAAGATGAGGAGACTGAGAGAAAAAGAAAGAGTGATGGATAGTGAGAGCAGGTATTGACAAATAATCTATTGCCCGCTGACATGGTTTTAAAGCTATTTCTTCTCCTTTTTTTGGCCTTCAAACGTCTTGAAATGCACATATCAGAGAAATAAAACATTTGAACCCCCTAACAACCTTACATTTAGGACCTATTTGATTATAAAGCCCTGTCTACGGCCCTGTATTAAGATCAATAATGAATGTGTACATATTGTGAATAAATTTAATAAACTTAGTTAGGCTACCTAGCTTTCCTAGTAGCTTTCAGTAAATGAACGTGTCTGAGAAAATTATTCATAAATCAACCTATCAGCTGACTCCAAGTTTACTTTCGTCATTGACAGACAAAAATGAAAAGCCTATCAGTTGTAAGGCTGGAGAAACTGGTTAGAGAGATAGACTGGTCTGGACAAAGGACCTTGCTGGAAATTACCATCTGACCTCCCCCATACAGTTTCACTCCCTCTCACACCAAAGACTCACACAAGAATATATATGTGGTTTAATGTGAATGATTATTATGTTTAGTATCATTTAAAATGTCTCAGAGTGAGTGGTACAAATGTCTCATTTCCAACTAGATTAAACAAAAAGAAATCAGGTTTTGAGAAGTTTAGAGAAACTGACACACAAAGGAAGGTTGTCTCTGGCAAATGGTCTCCTACCCCCAAAAGGTGTCAACTCTGAATGTAAATTCCCATTGTTAACATATGAAAGAGGTTTTGGCTATTTAATGGAATGCAGCAGGAGAATCTGGGCTTTTCTGTATCTAGACTGGCCCGTGATGGCTGGAAGTGACTGAAACTTCCAGCCTCATGTAATTTGCATCAGGTTGGGTTCGCATCTCTTCTTTTTATTCATGCTTTATATTGATTATCTTTGAATTGATTATACAATTGACCTGATACCTGATTTAATAAATTGTTACATTTGATTATTCAAACTGATTTTGACCTTGTTCATTTAATAGTCTAAAAGTAATAATCAAACATTCGCTCACTTTTAGTGATGCATAGATATTATCAAAACCTTTCATTTATGGAGTCAGATGAAATAACGAGTAAATACATATGAGAAATGTATTGTATTTAACCCAAATTACTTTGAGATGCTGGAAAGACGGAACGCGCAAGAAACCTTCCCGTGTTATTGGAAACCCTCATTGGACCAATACAGCGCGGCTTACAAATTGGTGACCCCGAGACGTGATCTCAGATGAATTTCGCGAGCAAAGTCTTTTCCAGAAAAGTTTTGGGAATCTAAAATCAACACAGAGGTTTGAACATCTTCTCTTTCTTCCGGCGCTGTGGTAAGTCAACTTTTTCTGCCCTTTTTAGAAGTGTTTGAGAAAATGTTTGCATTGTTACAGGTCAGAAGGCTCTTTGTCTAGAAACACGTGTGAGGACGTGATTAGATTAGCAGCGCAGATGAAGAATGAAAACACTTGAATAGATTTTAAAGATCTCCTTGTTTGCCTAAGCAACAAGAAACAAAACCTAAAATTGGAATAACATCTTCCAAATAATGAATAACTCGACGAAGAACCGAAAAAATAAAGCCTAAACGTTTTAAAACCAGCCGCATGTTTTTTGCCATTGTTGCATTGGCTTGTAAACAAACCAGCAACACAGAGAATGAGCAAACAACAGAAATAAAAATCTAAGTTTATAAACGATCGAAAAACGCGTTTTATAAATAAAAAGGCAGGTCGATTAATTGTTTATGAAAAGCAAAGAAGTTTGGAAAAAATAGGATGACATGATTTACAGGCTAAAAATCAGTTTTAGGCTAAGCTAAATATGTCCATGCTGCTTCCAAACGCTTAACCCTTTGTGTTGCCGGCCCACCGGTTTAGGCCCAAAGTCACATTGAAAGCATTAATATCCTATACTAAACCTAAACTAATCTTGATAAACTACATTTGAAAGCTTGAACTTTAACACATATGAGATTAAAAAGCATGCAATAATTCTGTTAATTTTCAAATTGGAAATTGTATGAACGCATTATGCTCATAGAACACAATTTAGTCGTTTGTACAACAATGTGCATAGGCTAAATTTAAGTTTATTCTTTAAACACGGGATTGCTTTACTGTAAGTGTACTTGAAACACTTAGGTAAAGGCTGTAGATATCCTCTAGGCCATGTGTCCTGTGTTGAACTGAATTAAACACGTGTGTCTATGCCATGCTATGATGTGATTCGCAATGAATTTGAAAATCAGAAACAGCGAACGCGCATCTTATTAATCCTGAAACAACAAAACTCTCATATTCAAAGTTCCAGAGAACGTTGCGCATTAGGGTTCAGTAACTCTGAATCTTGAACAAAATGTATGCATTGTTACGTTTGAATTCATTCTAAATGACTCTGAGGTTGTTTTTTTCCTAAATATATTATTGGATTCGTATATTTCCACAATTCTGCGACCAGATCAGCAACGGGCTGAGACCTGGCATCATTGCAAGTATACTTGAATGCAGGAGCGGGTTAATTTCCGTTTAGAAATAGCAAAAGCTATTTGATCAATCTAAATTTGGGGTACGCTCATACCTCTGTTCTTAGTTTAATGTTACTTTAGATAATTCTCTACTAAAGTAAATGATTGGATTAAGTTCCTGAGGGGGCATTCAAGAAGGTTATGAAAAAGTATCTTTTATTGTGTACGTGTGAATTACGGCAAATCCTAGATATATAACCAATTACCTCTGATTGATGACCAGGACTGGCGAGTTTGTGTCGAGAGACCTGCGAAAGACCAGGACCTCTAAGTGATATAGTCTCCTAAATCTAAGCGGATAAAATATTATTAAAAGAGTCAAAAGAGAATAATTAAACATTAAAATAATAATTTTACCTACACGTAGTCTTTAAAGAGACTAAAAATGAAAGAATAGGCATTTGAAATCTAAAAAGAGAAACAGCGATCGCGCTTCTCATTAATTCTATAACGAAAAACCCTTTCCATCATTGTGAAATTAAGCAAATATAAATTGTAACATGGATAATGAGCATGTCCTGTTTAAACTATGGGCCGAAAAGGTCGAGCCTACACTGTACAAACTCAGTAGAAAAGGTCTTAACATAGACACTATTGACAATGAAATTTTCACTTGGTGGAAAACAGTGGGTAGTAAGCAGAAGAAATCAAAACATGGTGAGATAATTGAGGCTTTAAACTTCATAAGTTATAAACAGCTACATAAGTCAACCAAATTTCTATCTTCGCTTATGGAGGTTAAATGTGAAGAAGTGCATTCAAAAAATGCGGAGGCACAAATGTCAGAGGCAAAGATTCAAGATCTTCAAACACAGCTAGATAGATTACTATCTGAACAGTTAGCCCTGACTAAAAAGTGTAAAAATCACAAAGACACCATTGCAGATCTTAAGGCTAAGCTAAATGCTAAAAAGTCCAAGTCTCCCATAACGCTCAACAGCGATGGGACAAAAAATGTGCACTTCTTAGATGAGGCAGCCTGCTCTAACAATCGTGTATCTTTTCAGACAGATGAAGCACGTGATCAAATTTTGAAAAGAGTGCCTGTCTCAGCCCTTAAGGTGATACAGCACCCAAACGGCACAGAGTCAAGCATCCGACGTCCTTTAACGGTAACTGAATGTAACTTGTTTAAAGCAGAGATCGGACCATTCCCTTTGAAAGGGCCATTCGAACCCTGGTGGCGACGCATTGTAAGTCTAAAACATGCATTTCAACTCGAACCAAAAGATATTTGGCAAATTGTAATCAGCTCAATTCCAGATGTTTTGATCTACAAGATACCACAGGTTTTGATGACAGGCACCATTGTGCAGTCAATGTGTCAAAATGAGCCTGAGAGTGAAATCTTTAATAGACTCAAACAATGCCTTCGTGATCTGCGTGGTTGTAGTCCTGTTGGATGGGAACTGATTTTCAATCGGAAACAGAATCCTGAAGAATCGTTTGAGACATATGCAGAAAATATGTTTGAACTTTTTGAGGAGTATGCTGGAATTGAAAATGTTAACCACAACAATGTAACTCTCCTTGATTTACTGCTTACAAATGCAGGTCCGCGTGTACAGCAATCGCTCACGTATGGTGCTTCTCCAGCTCAAAATACATTTGAAGGTATAGTTGGCTGGGCAACACGAATTGAGTCACGAAAACAAATGCATTGTGAGGTAGCGGTGTTAGAATGTCATGAAAATCATCCGTCTGCAGGAGAATCCAGGAAGCCACACTGTGGCAAACTGAGCAGATTCTGTAATTCCTGTCACAAAACAGGCCATACAGAGGAAAAGTGTTGGTCCCTGGACAGAGGCAGACCTCCACCCTATTTCAAAAAACGCAGACAACCACACTCTGACAGAAAACAGCACTCTGCAGATAACCAAAGCTCAAAAGCATCTAAAACGCTCACTGAGCTGACAACTTTGATTACTCAAGGTCTTCAGCTATTAGCGTCATTTGCTGGTCGGGTAGCAGCTCAATAGCAAATGGCTTAATAGTTTCACATCTGAATTATTTTAAATATAGCGATTGTATTATAACTCGAAATATAATATCATCCTTAAAATTGAATTTCATTTGTGGGCTCCCCAGTGCCAAACCGGAGGGGGGTATATCTTTATTTTTGCCTTTACCACTGCAAACACGACTAGAAGTGTGGCACAGGTAACAGCCAAATAAAATTTAATCTGATCAGAGAAGTACATTTACGAGGAGGGTGTGAAATGCTAAACAGCAGATGGGTACCACAGTTTCTTGCAGGTCAAAAAATATCTGCACTAACCGAATGTGTGAATGACACCATAAAACAGGCAACACCGATCCAGGTGAACAAATTTCTGCCCACAGATCTGATTGTAATGAGAGCAACTTACAATGACAATATGAGTGATAAAAACTCAGATGAATCCAGAAGATTTCCCCAGCAGAACTGGGATCTCTAATGCTCATGACACAAGCAGACTGTGAAGACTGAACTCCAAGAGCAGCCTTAGGTGTCACACACTGCGCTGAAACAACAGCAACAATTTAGACCTGGTCAATGAAACTCGGTTTCATGTGAAAACAGGAATTAAAAATTTGAAACCGTTGAAAATATCTGAATTAACTGTGGTTCTCTCTGCATTTGTTTCTGTCTCAGGTTTTAACACTGAAATTCCTCGGAGGACGGACGCCAGGACGGACCGGACTCCACCTGCACCAAAAGCAGGACAGCGGGATTGTAGAATATAACCTGAAATTCTGGAGATGGGTGAAAAGACAACTCAAGAGGCCACTCACACCTCACAGTAACACACTACTGCATAACTATGGCCTCCCAGTTTAGAACTGGATCTAAATTTACAACACAATTGTCAGATTAGATTCCACCCATCTCTTAGGCATTAACACTGAACACACACCTCCATTACCGCTGAACACTACACATAAGAAGATAAAGATGGCATAGAGACCAAAAGTGACACTTCACTAATGATCTATTGTCCATCATCACACTAACAGATCCAGACAGCTTCACACACATAGAATGGCAAAGCTGATCCCATGATGACAGTACACATTACCGACTCATGGGAAAACACTGTAACGTACACATGAATGGCTACAGTCAAAAATTAAAAATACAAATTCTAAAGCAGAGGCAGACCTGCTATTAAAATTCAAAAATGTTTAACTGATTGTTATTGGTGTGGTTGGAAAATCATAGGGCCCATGATTTCTCAACAATGCCTCTAATAACAGACACATTATAAAAACAAACTAGATCTGAAGTGTGAACGCTTCAATCAATTACAAAAAGTTACAATTCAACCCTGTCATCGACTGTGACTTAGTCAACCACACACACACACACACACACAGAAACACACACACACACAAAAAACACACACACACACACACACACACACACAAAACCACACACACACATACACACACCCAAGGACACACACAAACACCAAACTGTTGGGTGACTAGACACACACAGACACATACACACACTGTTACAAGGAATGAACGATCTCCATTCTTGTATTATGCATTGGAAGATTACTGATTACTGAACAAACAATGATTATTATATATGTATTGATTCATGATTTTGATTAGATATTACTACTGTGAATACAAGGTTTGTTGATGCGTACCATCGATTTTATTATTTAGATTACACCGACCTCTTGCTGCATTTCCGTTGAGTAAGTCAGACCAAGAATATTTAAATTCCACTACCATTTAATATCATCAAGGGGGGTAGTGAAGAATTGGATATTTAAAATGGGACCACCCTACCTGACCTTGAGGAACACTTGAGACCAGATGTACCACTCACATTTGCTGACATGAACATGGTATTTTACATTGAACATGACATGATTTTGCTTTATTGCATTATACGTTCCTATGCATTTCCCTACGACTGTAAGTTCATATGTGCTCAATTGTGAAGCGGACATTTAAGATGCTTTTCAGGTGTCTCACACAAAGCAGTGTGGATCGAAGGAGAACCCCTTCATCCACTGAGGTCTGCCCAGACCACCGTACCGCTGGAGGTGACAGGGTTGGTCAAGAAGGGTCAGATCATCATCGTGGAGAAGGTGCCAGGGAAGCAGAAGTTTCTCCATGGAGGAATGACACTGAACTGAACAAGTCACAAATATCCAGATTGACTCTATGAACTTTGCTTACATCACAGGATTACAAGAAGAAAAAACTGAACGCATTCATCCACCTGCTGAACTCAAGTTACATACACCTGGTGAGACCAGGTGTTCTGCAGGTGAACACAGCCCGCTGAGCTTCTACAGATGCTAACATTGCAAAGACACTTTTTGAGTTACATCTCAAGGATTACAACAAACGCCTTACTGTGACCCCGTAAGTGTTCATCCGAATGTGACCCACGGGGCCAAGGAGGGACTGTAAGGCTGGAGAAACTGGTTAGAGAGATAGACTGGTCTGGACAAAGGACCTTGCTGGAAATTACCATCTGACCTCCCCCATACAGTTTCACTCCCTCTCACACCAAAGACTCACACAAGAATATATATGTGGTTTAATGTGAATGATTATTATGTTTAGTATCATTTAAAATGTCTCAGAGTGAGTGGTACAAATGTCTCATTTCCAACTAGATTAAACAAAAAGAAATCAGGTTTTGAGAAGTTTAGAGAAACTGACACACAAAGGAAGGTTGTCTCTGGCAAATGGTCTCCTACCCCCAAAAGGTGTCAACTCTGAATGTAAATTCCCATTGTTAACATATGAAAGAGGTTTTGGCTATTTAATGGAATGCAGCAGGAGAATCTGGGCTTTTCTGTATCTAGACTGGCCCGTGATGGCTGGAAGTGACTGAAACTTCCAGCCTCATGTAATTTGCATCAGGTTGGGTTCGCATCTCTTCTTTTTATTCATGCTTTATATTGATTATCTTTGAATTGATTATACAATTGACCTGATACCTGATTTAATAAATTGTTACATTTGATTATTCAAACTGATTTTGACCTTGTTCATTTAATAGTCTAAAAGTAATAATCAAACATTCGCTCACTTTTAGTGATGCATAGATATTATCAAAACCTTTCATTTATGGAGTCAGATGAAATAACGAGTAAATACATATGAGAAATGTATTGTATTTAACCCAAATTACTTTGAGATGCTGGAAAGACGGAACGCGCAAGAAACCTTCCCGTGTTATTGGAAACCCTCATTGGACCAATACAGCGCGGCTTACACAGTCAAAGCTCAGCTTTAGGACGGGAAGAGCCAGGGCAAGAGAAAAACAAAGAGAAAAAGAGTGATGCTGATGAGGAGATACAAATAATCAGCTGTGTGACATGGTTTTAAAGCTATTGTTGTCCAATTTTTTTGGCATTCAAAACATCTTAAAATGCACATATGTAGATCAGAGAAATCAACATTTTCTCGGGCCCCCGAACACCCCTAACTAGTCTACCTCACATTTGGGACCTCAGTGATGATAAAACCCTGAGATCTGCATATTAATGAAACTAGTTAATTGTGAGCGTTAGACCCTAACCCAAAGTGTTACCTTTTTTTATTTTTATTTTATTTTTTTATCATACCCTCATTGGGGGCTGAGCCACAGACAGATTAATGCTCCACACTGGTCACAGACATTTCACTTCAGAGAACCAGATGTATATTTGTATTGATGATTCTAATTTGATTATTTTATATCCAATTGTTGATATTTGTGTTTTGAAAAAGTTTTTGATTCATGTTTTGACTCCTAACCAATTTTCTACATTAAAAATTGTCTTTTTATGTGGGCTAGTAAAATTCATTTCGGGCTACCAAAATCTGAAGAGTGCCTGCCCGAAGGGCTACCAGCGATTTAGAAATTTTGCGAGCCCTGATGCACGTGATGAATGAAGAACTAAACATCTATGCATGTATGTATGACTTGTGCAATAATAAAATATAAAAATAAATACTGAATACTGTTTATATTAAGGCGAGACACGGCAGGCAAAAACATCGTGGTTTTTTTACTGGTCAATTTTGAGATTTTGGGATATTTGTCTTCAATAACATGTCTTCTTTCAGAAAAAAGTCCGAAATACACATTTAGGTCTTTATTTTACTGCACTTCGTCTGTTTGCGTCTGTTATTGAGATCTAATAAATCAGTATAACATAGACATCTGTAGACATGAAGTGGCAGCTTCAGCCATTTGCAGCTATGAAAGGTTTGGCGGCTGCAGCAGCCATTTAGGTTTTGGCTGAGCCGGCTAGCCAGCCAATAACTTCATCAGCCAGCCATTATTCTCAAATCGGGCTCTAGCCCAAACCCTTTATTAGCCGCACAATCAAACTCAAAACCGCCCAATCTGGCAACACTCGCGAGACACGCCCACACCCACACAACCAATCACACACATCCATCTTTAACTATAATAATAAAACCAATAGTGCTTATTATAGAACCCAAAATCTTTGCAACAAGTATTTAAATGAAAACAATAATGATAATAATTATAAAAATCAAATATAAATCTGTAAATAATCCCTTAGAAGAAACAAAGGAAAATACATAGAATCTGATAGTGATAATAATGATGCACTTATCAGGGGATTATTCAGCACCACATCAACACAGAACACATTTCATCACTGGAGCGTTTATTTAAAGGGTTGTTTTATGTCCGCAGAATGTGCGGAACGCTTTTCAGAGAAGAGAAGTAACTTATTTTAGCACAATTCACCCCCAGCGGTAATTCAGGGAGACAAAACCTCTGAATGCTCCACATGAAACTTTGGTCTTCCGACCTTTCAACATCGTGTCGATTTATTTTGGTCAATGTGTGTGTGTGTGTGTGTGTGTGTGTGTGTGTGTGTGTGTGTGTGTGTGTGTGTGTGTGTGTGTGTGTGTGTGTGTGTGTGAGTGTGAGTGTGAGTGTGAGAGTGAGTGTGAGAGAGAGAGAGAGAGAGAGAGAGAGAGAGAGAGAGAGAGAGAGAGAGAGAGAGAGAGAGAGAGAGAGAGAGAGCAAGACAGCGCTTAGTGTGGAGATGGTGAAGTCTTGTTTACACTTTCGCCTGGCTCCGAAGTAGGGTTGCCACCTATGTCTGATAAAAAACCTGGACATATCGATGACCTGACCGACCACTTTGCTCACAAGTGAAAATGTCCATTAGACTCTAATGTTTCTTTGTTTTAGCAGTGGTCATCCAAAGCAGTTTTGCCTTCATGTTTAACAATGTAATTTTTCATCCAGTCATTATTAAAAGTAGGTCGAACGTTTCATTTTCTTTTTTACTGGCCTGTCAGTCTTTGTGAACACACTGTCATCTTCGTCCTCCGTCTCAGACTTAGACTTAGCGCAGACGGCGCGCACACAGCGGTCAGATGAGTTTACTTTGACAGGCTCGCGCACTCAACTGTAAAATGCAGTTACGCGGGTCCTTCTGAGGCGAGTAGACTCGAGTCCTCAGCATTAAACACTAGAATGAGACGCTCTAGTAAGTGTGCATGGCCTCACGGTCATGTGTGGTGAACACAACCACATGTTCCCGCCTCACGGTCACGGCACAAAACTAATAAGTCTACTATCTCAAGTAGTAGATCTCGTATCTCAAGCTGCCTGGCGGACATCTCGGCATGGATGAAGGAACATCACCTGCAGCTCAACCTGGCAAAGACTGAGCTTCTCGTCCTCCCTGCCAACCCATCTCTACAGCACGACTTCACTGTCCAGATAGATTCAACCTCAATCACCCCATCAAGGTCGGTCAGAAACCTTGGAGTAACATTTGATGAGCATCTGACCTTCACAGACCACATCACAAAGACAGCTCGATCATGCAGGTTTGCACTGCACAACATCAGGAGGATCAGGCCCTTCCTAACTGAGCATGCAACACAACTTCTCGCCCAGGCCTTGGTTATCTCTAGGCTTGATTACTGCAATGCTCTTCAGGCCGGTCTTCCATCGTGTGCAACTAAACCTCTACAAATGATCCAGAATGCTGCAGCCCGTCTTGTCTTCAACGAGCCCAAAAGGGCCCACGCCACTCCTCTGTTCATCTCTCTGCACTGGCTACCACTCGCTGCTCGCATCAAGTTCAAGGCATTGACGCTTGCTTACAGATCGACCACAGGCTCAGCTCCCTCCTACTTTCACTCGCTCCTACGAGTCTACATCCCTACCAGAAGCCTGCGATCGGTCAGTGAGCGACGGCTCTTGGTACCATTACAGAGAGCCACAAAATCACTCTCCAGAACATTCTCATTCACGGTTCCTTGCTGGAGGAATGATCTCCCTACCCTCATCCCAATGCAGAATCCCTGACAACATTCAAAAGACAACTGAAAACTCATCTCTTCCGTGAGCACTTGACATAAAAAATAATAATAATAAAAAATATATATATATAAAAAAAAACTTTTCCTTTAACCCTCCCTTGTTTGGCTTATGCTACTCTGAGCAATGACAGAACTTTGTATTTTGAGCACTTCTTGCGTTATTTTTGCCTCTTCACGATGACTCGCTTGCTGTAGTCCTCAGTTGTAAGTCGCTTTGGATAAAAGCGTCTGCTAAATGACTAAATGTAAATGTACTAATAAAACGTCATTAGGAAAAATGCGCGTGCGCGGCCGGGGCTCTCTCTGGCTGCGTTTACACTTGGCATTAACATGCGCCCTGTATCTGGATGTTGTCCACATACACATTGAAAAGACGAGTGTAAACGCGCTTCTGATCGGAATGCTATCCGATCACCGTGTCCAGTTTCGGAGGTAGTCGAGGACGCATTGTGATCGGATCTCAGTGTAATGTAAACGCAATCCAGCCGTCGTGTCTGCATTCACAGGTGGACGTCATTTAAATCCCCGCCCAGTCTCCCACGTGCTGTCAGAAAATAATGACCAGACGCAGTTTAGACAATAAATAAAATTTATTTTGAACCTTACAATAAATGTCAATATTTAAAACAGTTTATTTAGACTTACATGATACTGCGTGTGTCATTTTTTATTTAAATTGTGCAACATTATCTGAACGAGGCGATCGCCTGTACAATCACAGCTGTGATCATGAGATCTTAATGAAGAGCGTGCGCTGCTTTGCCAGAGGAATAATAGGAAAAAACTTTTTATTTTTTTATGTTTTAAATGTTGAATGTTTTTGTTTCAGAATGTTTATTAATCTCCCCTTTCCGTTAATATAGTCATTGCATGCTTACCCCGATGATCGATTATGTGACTTAACCATTTTTGTATGATCAACTCGGGAAATATTCCTTTATTCAAACAAACGTAATTTGATCTAAGACTGGAGATGCACAGGAAAGTAAAGTGAGTGAGTGAAAGCAATTGGGACATTGCTTAATTTGTATAATCTTTACTCTTATTGGTGTCGTGCTACAGACCTAATTTAAATATTAAGCAGGGAACAGAAATCCGATCGGTTATCCAGATACAGAGGCTACTTAATATGAACAAATGTAAACGCACGGTGTCCTGATTGGCTAATGATCCGATCTGCTTGATCGGATCACGGTGATCGCATGTTAATGCCAAGTGTAAACGCAGCCTCTCTCTCTCTGCTCGTTCTTATATGCGCCCTGTCCACTCATCTAAATAATTCGTTTTTATGACGAATTATTTGTTTCTTTTGCAAAGAAATTGCCGTTTTAGTTAACGTTTTGGGGTTTTAACTATACCTCTGATCTTAAGCTACACGGAAGTCCCATAAGTGAATAACGAACACTGGACACTTAAAAATCATATTTTAAACATGTATTTTAACGAGGAGGTAAGCTTCTTATTTTCCTTTCAAACGGCAAATCACAAAATAAAACACTTTAATACTCCCAGCTCCTCTCCCCAGCTTTTAAAAGCATTTGTTTTCACTAGGGCAGTGGTTCTCAAACTTTTACACCAAGTACACCTCAGAAAATATTGCCACTCCAAGTACCACCATAATGACCGATATAACTATCCAGCTCCAGTTATGCACAGCTCAAGAATAAGGCAGGTTTATTTATAATAATATTTATTATTGTCGGCCACTTTAAACATTGTAAAAACACAGTTTGTATATTTGATGTGATGATCTGCTTTTATTTCCTTTTTTATTCAAAAAATGTAAAATGTTAGCTATGGCATGAACATTTGATATTCCGATTGTCAAATATGTGCAAGTGGAAGTGTTTCGTTGTTTAAACACCTTTATAACGATCGCGTTAGTTGAGCTGTATGCGCCACCATGTTAGTTTGTGCCACTGTTCAGAGAATCGGATCTGTTGGAGTTACAACACGTGAATTCTTCATCTTCTCCCGAAATACATGAAAGTAAGTCACCGGTGAACTGGGAGAAAATTACTTGTCTAATTATAATGGAAATTATTATTATTATTGCCGCTTCCATAGACATCAGTGTGTATTTTACAAATTTTTTATTTTTTTGAGTACTTATGTGAATTAAAATGTCTGAAACCTGAAATAAACATTATGTGGTTGAAAACACTGAATAATTGTGATATAATATGACAGCGCTGAGCGGCGCGCGCCCGTCTCATGATCCGTCTCTGGCTCAGCAACTGCGAAAGCACATTTGAATTTAGCAGCTGATCACGTGATGCACACCATTCTCCTCACACCCGTGTAATCCAATCAGCGTCAAGTCACGTTCTGTGGAGTATTTCACTCTGGCCGAGAATCGCCAATAGACAAAGATTATTATTATTTTTTCGAACTGCAACGCATTCTCTATGTGTTCCGGGAGGCTCGCCCTGACGTGCTTTCGTCATCATACATACGTAAGCTTCACTTGTGCAGCGATTGGCGGAAACAAATATACCTCTATTAATAATGATGTGACATCCAATAATTTCCTCAGTGCATAACTTACATTCCACGGACATATTCTCATCTGTAAATGTTAGAAAGTGAAGCGAATATTTCCATTTTGCTGTCTGGAGTGGACGTGTCACGTACACACACACAGGAACAGGTAGATCCAATTGCAGTATTTATTTAAGGGTAATCCGTACTCACAACAGTCCAGGCAAGGGTCGAAAACAAAAGGCAATCCAAATAACACAAGATGAACACGAACAACAGGAACGGAAGTGTGGGGACAATATACAAGGACTCCGTGACAAACACTGAAACAGACAGGGTATATATACACAAGTGCAAACAAGGTGACGAGAAACAGCTGAAGGAAATGAACAATCAGTGACAGACAGGATTCTGGGAAATGTAGTGAAAATGCCTAGACACCGTGAAAACTGAGACCTCTAGTGTTAAACCCAGGGAACCACCAGACACTGTGACAGGACGAGCTTCTGCAGGCTAAACTTCCGTGAGCGAGCGCCGCCGCGCATGCGCCGAACAGACGGAGCGCAATGGAATAGGAGCGCAATAATTCTGACTAAAATATACATTAACACTAAATTATAAATATTTTTTGCTAAAATATTTTTTGTTGAATATTTGTTGTTGTTGGTGAACATAAATGTGCTAAATAATTTCAAACCTACAAGTGTATTTTTATGATATCAGTTTTGATTTAATTTATTTTCATTTTAAGTTTAGTAAATTTAACTACTTCTTTAAAAATAATTATTTTGTTTTTGATTGTAATGTTGCAATGTTAGAATGTTATGTGATTTTTTATCCTTTTTTGGATAGACTGCAATTCACTATGTTTTATAGCCTTCAATATGAACATTGTTTGTTGGACAATATTGATCAGGATATGAAATATATATTTTGTAAATAAAATTTTATTCAAATAGAAAAAAAATTAAATACTTTTTTAGAGATTATAGCCTACCATACATCGCCATTTAGCCCAAAAATTTAGATTTCTTTAGCAATTGGCTGTTGCCCAATAACTTATGGCATGCTTTAAATGCTGAATTTTCCATGTTTAGCTAAGCAGTATCATGCTAATGATACATTATTATCACTGTTAAACGTTTATTTAACAATTAGCCTATACATTCAGTCCTGCATTAATAATAAAGTTTGTTTGCGCACCAGCAGAAAAAAAGTTTTTTAGCACCAGCCGCCACTGCTATGGAGTCAATATAATGCCACATAGTTTTGTAAAAGAATAATACTTTATACAAGACTGATCACACCGGTTTGATCGTACGCGCAAAATTCAGTGATTCCTCTGCGTACCACTAGAGGGAGCCGGCGCACCGCACTCTGAGAACCACTGCACTAGAGGGAGCCGGCGCACCACACTCTGAGAACCACTAGAGGGAGCCAGCGCACCACACTCTGAGAACCACTGCACTAGAGGGAGCCGGCGCACCACACTCTGAGAACCACTGCACTAGAGGGAGCCGGCGCACCACACTCTGAGAACCACTGCACTAGAGGGAGCCGGCGCACCACACTCTGAGAACCACTGCACTAGAGGGAGCCGGCGCACCACACTCTGAGAACCACTGCACTAGAGGGAGCCGGCGCACCGCACTCTGAGAACCACTGCACTAGAGGGAGCCGGCGCACCGCACTCTGAGAACCACTGCACTAGAGGGAGCCGGCGTACCACACTCTGAGAACCACTGCACTAGAGGGAGCCGGCGCACCACACTCTGAGAACCACTGCACTAGAGGGAGCCGGCGCACCACACTCTGAGAACCACTGCACTAGAGGGAGCCGGCGTACCACACTCTGAGAACCACTGCACTAGAGGGAGCCGGCGTACCACACTCTGAGAACCACTGCACTAGAGGGAGCCGGCGCACCGCACTCTGAGAACCACTGCACTAGAGGGAGCCGGCGCACCGCACTCTGAGAACCACTGCACTAGAGGGAGCCGGCGCACCGCACTCTGAGAACCACTGCACTAGAGGGAGCCGGCGCACCGCACTCTGAGAACCACTGCACTAGAGGGAGCCGGCGTACCACACTCTGAGAACCACTGCACTAGAGGGAGCCGGCGCACCACACTCTGAGAACCACTGCACTAGAGGGAGCCGGCGCACCACACTCTGAGAACCACTGCACTAGAGGGAGCCGGCGTACCACACTCTGAGAACCACTGCACTAGAGGGAGCCGGCGCACCACACTCTGAGAACCACTGCACTAGAGGGAGCCGGCGTACCACACTCTGAGAACCACTGCACTAGAGGGAGCCGGCGCACCACACTCTGAGAACCACTGCACTAGAGGGAGCCGGCGCACCACACTCTGAGAACCACTGCACTAGAGGGAGCCGGCGTACCACACTCTGAGAACCACTGCACTAGAGGGAGCCGGCGCACCACACTCTGAGAACCACTGCACTAGAGGGAGCCGGCGTACCACACTCTGAGAACCACTGCACTAGAGGGAGCCGGCGCACCACACTCTGAGAACCACTGCACTAGAGGGAGCCGGCGCACCACACTCTGAGAACCACTGCACTAGAGGGAGCCGGCGTACCACACTCTGAGAACCACTGCACTAGAGGGAGCCGGCGTACCACATTCTGAGAACCACTGCACTAGAGGGAGCCGGCGCACCACACTCTGAGAACCACTGCACTAGAGGGAGCCGGCGCACCGCACTCTGAGAACCACTGCACTAGAGGGAGCCGGCGCACCACACTCTGAGAACCACTGCACTAGAGGGAGCCGGCGCACCACACTCTGAGAACCACTGCACTAGAGGGAGCCGGCGTACCACACTCTGAGAACCACTGCACTAGAGGGAGCCGGCGCACTGCACTCTGAGAACCACTGCACTAGAGGGAGCCGGCGCACCACACTCTGAGAACCACTGCACTAGAGGGAGCCGGCGTACCACACTCTGAGAACCACTGCACTAGAGGGAGCCGGCGCACCACACTCTGAGAACCACTGCACTAGAGGGAGCCGGCGTACCACACTCTGAGAACCACTGCACTAGAGGGAGCCGGCGCACCACACTCTGAGAACCACTGCACTAGAGGGAGCCGGCGCACCACACTCTGAGAACCACTGCACTAGAGGGAGCCGGCGTACCACACTCTGAGAACCACTGCACTAGAGGGAGCCGGCGTACCACATTCTGAGAACCACTGCACTAGAGGGAGCCGGCGCACCACACTCTGAGAACCACTGCACTAGAGGGAGCCGGCGCACCGCACTCTGAGAACCACTGCACTAGAGGGAGCCGGCGCACCACACTCTGAGAACCACTGCACTAGAGGGAGCCGGCGCACCACACTCTGAGAACCACTGCACTAGAGGGAGCCGGCGCACCACACTCTGAGAACCACTGCACTAGAGGGAGCCGGCGTACCACACTCTGAGAACCACTGCACTAGAGGGAGCCGGCGCACTGCACTCTGAGAACCACTGCACTAGAGGGAGCCGGCGCACCACACTCTGAGAACCACTGCACTAGAGGGAGCCGGCGCACCACACTCTGAGAACCACTGCACTAGAGGGAGCCGGCGTACCACACTCTGAGAACCACTGCACTAGAGGGAGCCGGCGCACCACACTCTGAGAACCACTGCACTAGAGGGAGCCGGCGCACCACACTCTGAGAACCACTGCACTAGAGGGAGCCGGCGCACCACACTCTGAGAACCACTGCACTAGAGGGAGCCGGCGCACCGCACTCTGAGAACCACTGCACTAGAGGGAGCCGGCGCACCACACTCTGAGAACCACTGCACTAGAGGGAGCCGGCGCACCACACTCTGAGAACCACTGCACTAGAGGGAGCCGGCGCACCGCACTCTGAGAACCACTGCACTAGAGGGAGCCGGCGCACCACACTCTGAGAACCACTGCACTAGAGGGAGCTGGCGCACCACACTCTGAGAACCACTGCACTAGAGGGAGCCGGCGCACCACACTCTGAGAACCACTGCACTAGAGGGAGCCGGCGCACCACACTCTGAGAACCACTGCACTAGAGGGAGCCGGCGCACCACACTCTGAGAACCACTGCACTAGAGGGAGCCGGCGCACCACACTCTGAGAACCACTGCACTAGAGAGAGCCGGCGTACCACACTCTGAGAACCACTGCACTAGAGGGAGCCGGCGCACCACACTCTGAGAACCACTGCACTAGAGGGAGCCGGCGCACCACACTCTGAGAACCACTGCACTAGAGGGAGCCGGCGCACCACACTCTGAGAACCACTGCACTAGAGGGAGCCGGCGCACCACACTCTGAGAACCACTGCACTAGAGGGAGCCGGCGTACCACACTCTGAGAACCACTGCACTAGAGGGAGCCGGCGCACCACACTCTGAGAACCACTGCACTAGAGGGAGCCGGCGCACCACACTCTGAGAACCACTGCACTAGAGGGAGCCGGCGTACCACACTCTGAGAACCACTGCACTAGAGGGAGCCGGCGCACCACACTCTGAAAACCACTGCACTAGAGGGAGCCGGCGCACCACACTCTGAGAACCACTGCACTAGAGGGAGCCGGCGTACCACACTCTGAGAACCACTGCACTAGAGGGAGCCGGCGTACCACACTCTGAGAACCACTGCACTAGAGGGAGCCGGCGCACCACACTCTGAGAACCACTGCACTAGAGGGAGCCGGCGCACCGCACTCTGAGAACCACTGCACTAGAGGGAGCCGGCGCACCACACTCTGAGAACCACTGCACTAGAGGGCGCCGGCGCACCACACTCTGAGAACCACTGCACTAGAGGGAGCCGGCGTACCACACTCTGAGAACCACTGCACTAGAGGGAGCCGGCGCACCGCACTCTGAGAACCACTGCACTAGAGGGAGCCGGCGCACCACACTCTGAGAACCACTGCACTAGAGGGAGCCGGCGCACCACACTCTGAGAACCACTGCACTAGAGGGAGCCGGCGTACCACACTCTGAGAACCACTGCACTAGAGGGAGCCGGCGCACCACACTCTGAGAACCACTGCACTAGAGGGAGCCGGCGCACCACACTCTGAGAACCACTGCACTAGAGGGAGCCGGCGCACCACACTCTGAGAACCACTGCACTAGAGGGAGCCGGCGCACCACACTCTGAGAACCACTGCACTAGAGGGAGCCGGCGCACCGCACTCTGAGAACCACTGCACTAGAGGGAGCCGGCGCACCACACTCTGAGAACCACTGCACTAGAGGGAGCCGGCGCACCGCACTCTGAGAACCACTGCACTAGAGGGAGCCGGCGCACCGCACTCTGAGAACCACTGCACTAGAGGGAGCTGGCGCACCACACTCTGAGAACCACTGCACTAGAGGGAGCTGGCGCACCGCACTCTGAGAACCACTGCACTAGAGGGAGCCGGCGCACCACACTCTGAGAACCACTGCACTAGAGGGAGCCGGCGCACCACACTCTGAGAACCACTGCACTAGGGAATACCAGTATGGCGGCGCGCTGGCTTCACTGTTTATGACCAGGGGGGCAGTGTTCCGAAAGACATTGAAGCCGACCCGGGCGCCGCCATTGGCTAGCGGACCCCCACCTGCTGTTAGCATTCCATTGACTCCCATTCATTTTGGCGTCACTTTGACAGCGAGTAACTTTACATCGGAGGCGTTCAAAGACACCGTTTGTCCATTATTTATTTCTAAAGAAACTCGACAATGTATAAAATGCTCCATTACCTTGTATCTTACGTTATGGCCCCGTAGAAGCAGTTTTTGTAAAAATAGGCTAACGATTGCGTCATAACCGCGCGACTCTGTCGCACAAGTCGATAAATTACCGTATGGACAGGAGGAGAAGCTCGCATGCAATCGGGAGGACGTGGAGGCATAAAGTCAAGGGAGAAGCCCACGGAGAGTGATAAAGTTGCTCCCGCTGCTAGCTCATGGACAGCTAATGCTCACGCTCTCCGTCTCTGCGAGATTCGGAAGGGAATGATTCAGATTTCTCTCGGCACAGCGACTAGAAGACCTACAGGTTGCTCACGTCACATCTACGTCGTCAAGCTCAGTTTGAGTCTGCGCAGTTCGCCTGGCGATCAGGAAGTGATGCTTCTAATTGACTTCACTTCTCTCCGTTGAAACCTATGGGGTCGCTGTGTCCATCTTATATACTGTCTATGTTTATGACGTCATGAGCTATCCAGTCATTATATAGATCAGTGGTGCCGACTCATTTCCCATCAGTTCTTTTACATGAATTAGAATGTGTGCAAAGGATTGTGGGAGATTGAAGAACACGAAGGATACACTTGATGCATCTTCAAAATGATCTGAATTAAAGACAAAATGAAGTCGGTCTTCAAAAGATCCTTCAAACTGAGACGGCCTTCAGAGGCGCTTGATGACGTGCAGTCGAGATGTGCAGCCTTACTAGGACACAGCCACGGTTTGAGGAACACCCGCAAATTATGTACAATTAGGGGTGTAACGATACATCGATATAACGTCTAACGATACGATGCATTGATTTCACACGTAAAATATCGATATACACCTTTATTTTGACACTCTCCATATTCTCACGTAACATCCTCCCGCCAAAGCGCACATTTTCGTTTACTCACCAACCATACTCTCTGCCGGTGTGTCTTTATAACGTTAATCTCCTCAGCTGAAATAGACGCCTGACAAGACTGACTGAACCCTAAACACGTTTTGTCACAAAAGCCGGTAGGCTATTGTCTACTGTCAAGGCATCGCGAGTTCATGTTTTACAGCAGAAACCGACAAGCAGTCGCACCGTGAACACAACACGATAAGTCCGTTTTAGCGACTCAGCGCGCAGTATTCAGGTCAGATGTCACTTTGAAAAGACGCGCTAGCTAAGAGGAGTCTCATCAAGTGATCGAGGATGGATAATTTCAACGAACTTGATGAACCTGTGATATCTTCTTCTGTGCGTAAAAGGAAAATAAAAGCTGAAACCTTTTCATGGAACTTTAGAGGTTAAGCCTTTATTTATACTTATTTATACGAGTGTTGTATTATTTATAATAGCAATTACTTGCTTTTGTTTAACTCAGAAACATGAAATGTGAATGCTTTTAACAAACTTTTAATATATAAAAACATACTTTCAATTAACTTTCATTTTGTAATTTACCTATTTTTTTATTATTATTATTAATCAAAACATCCCAGCTGCAGTTTGATTGATATTACTTGGAATGCACTATATATATTCAATATTAATTTAATATTCAATTTAATTGAATCAATCAATAATACTATTGATCAGCATTACCAAACATGGACGTTTTATTATTATTTTAATTAATACTGTGAAGCTGCTGTAATACAATCTGTATTGTGAAAAGCGCTATACAAATATTCTTGACTTGACTTGACAATAAAAAAATAAAAAAACATGATTTATGAAAATGTTGCAAATGACCTCTTCTGTTGTAAATGTCCCAATTGGGAGAGTTAATAAAAAACGTAACTGGTTGTGTGAACATAATATCTAAATATCGATTAATCGACCGATATAGCCCTGAATCGAATCGAATCGTAATCGTATCGCATAATTTTTTGAGATATCAGCAAATATCATATCGCTAGCTGAGAGAATCGATATCGTATCGTGATGAACTGTCCGATTTACACCCCTATGTACAATATCCCAGAAATCAGTCTGTGCCCTAGATTTAAACACCTCTGATCTCTGAGTTTCTCTTTGTTCATAATGTTTTAGACTGTAATGATTGCACTCAGTGTTACTTACCGATCATCTCTGACTCCAATTAAGCTCTTCAGGTCAAACATCTGTAGTGTCTCCTCTGAGGACAACAACACAAACACTAAAGCTGACCACTGAGACGAGGAGAGTTTCACATCACGTAATCCTCCATAGCTTGCATGAGGTTTAGCTTTGTTCACTAGAGAAAGATCACCCAGTTCATTCAGACAGTGGAACAGATTGATGTATTTATCTGGAGAGGGATTCTCACTGATCTTCTCTTTAATATAGCCGACTGTTTTCTCATTGCTGTGAGAGCGGTTTGCTGTCTGTGTGTTTAGTTCTTGTAAGAGACTCTGATTGGACTTCACTGACAGACCCAGAAGGAAACGGAGGAAAAGGTCCAGATGCCCATTTCTACTGTGTAAAGCCTCATCCACAGCTCTCTGGTGGAGATCAGATAGAGAAACTGTGTCTCCATTAGTTGGTTTGGTAATCTGGTCAAACACACTGATGTTATAGTTGATAAAGGAGAGATGCACATATAGAGCTGCTAGATGCTCCTGAATGCTCAGATGAACAAAGCAGAAGACTTTCCCCTGACACAAGCCCAACTCCTCTCTGAAGATCTGAGTGCACAATCCTGAGTAAACTGATGCTTCTGCCTCATCAATGCCACACTCGCTCAGGTCTTCCTCATAGAAGATCAGGTGGCCTTTCTCAAGCTGCCGATACGCCAGTTTCCCCAGTTTGACAATCATGTCTTCATCTTTCACTTTCTTCTCATAGTCCTTCTCATGTTTGATGTTGGTCTGAATGATCAGGAAGTGTGTGTACATCTGAGTGAGAGTCTTGGGAATCTCTCCTGTCTCTGCTTCACTGCACATCTCCTCTAGAACAGTGGCTGAGATCCAGCAGAACACGGGGATGTGGCACATAATAAAGAGGCTCCTCGAGGACTTCAGGTGTGAGATGATCCTGTCGGCCAGACGCTGATCACTGATTCTCTTCCTGAAGTATTCCTGCTTCTGTGTGTCACTGAAGCCTCGTACCTCTGTCACTCGATGGACACACTCCGCGGGGACGAGATCCGCTGCTGCTGGTCTGGAGGTGATCCAGATGAGAGACGAGGGAAGCAGATTCCCCACAATGAGGTTCACCAGCAGCTCGTCCACTGAGGCGGATTCAGTCACATCACACAACCTCACATCGCTCTGGAAATCCAGAGGCAGACGACACTCATCCAGACCATCAAAGATGAACAGCACTTTATACTCATCACTGGATATGTCCAGTTCTTTGCTTTCAGGGAAGAAGCGATGAAGAAGATCTGAAAGACTGAGTGTTTTGTCCTTCATGAAGTTGAGCTCTCTGAAAGCCAGTGGAAATATGAGCTGGACGTCCTGATTCTCTGTCCCTTCAGCCCAGTCCAGGATGAGCTTCTGCACAGAGACGGTTTTTCCAATGCCAGCGACTCCCTTTGTCAGCACAGTTCTGATGGGTTTGTCTTGTCCAGGTAAAGGTGTAAAGATGGCACTGCATTTGATCGGTGTGTCCTCTGCTTCTGCTCTCCTGGACTGTGTCTCAATCTGTCTCACCTCATGCTCATTATTGATCTCTCCACTTCCACTCTCTGTGATGTAGAGCTCTGTGTAGATCTCGTTCAGGAGTGTTGGGTTTCCCTGCTTTGATATTCCCTCACACACACACTCAAACTTCTGTCTCAGATTTGATCTCAATGTGTTGAGGACTTCAGCAGGTTTAGAGTCGTGGCTGTAGGATTAAAATACAACATTATTACACAGGTCACAGAATGAAATAACCATAATTCAGTCAGGACCGCTTCGCCAAGTATATAAATGTATTACAATTATAGCACACAGTTAGTGTTGGCGGTGTGGTTCTGTTCTGGGCAAAACTCCCACACCTGTATATATAATTACAATCCTCAATTACATGAGTTGTGAAAATACAAATACATGACAGAAAAGCTTGCAGTGTATTGAACTGTACAGGAAGAATAGTCGGAATGATTAAGAGTTGAGTTGGGTGGAGGTGGGAGTTTAAATGCGCGCAGCGATGCGCTGGAGGAGACGCTGAAGGAGAGAGAGTGTATATGTGCCGCTGTGATAGATGTCGACACTGGATTGGTACACGGCAGGAACCGCTGGCTATCAGCTGATGCGAGCTTGGCTGACGTGTCCTGCCTGAACTAACGCGACGCTGGATATTACAAGATATATTATTTGTTTGCTGTATAGTGGGACTAGGGATGGCTCGATACCACAATTTTGGCTTCGGTACGATACCAGAATCTAATACCTCGGTAGCGATACTAAATCAATACCACAGGTGACAAATAACCAGCCTCAAAAGTTAAGCCAATTGAAACAATTGTATTAAAAAACACTGCTTGAAATTCTGCAGTACCAAATGTGCAAACAAAAAGTATCGAAATGTATAAAAAATAATAAAAAACTACAGTCAGGGAACAGTAGGTTAAATTTTGATAAAAAAAAAAACTGAAATGATACAATTAAAATGTTAATATCTTCATATCTTGTCAGTCTTTTTCACATGGTGCAAACAAAATGTATCGAAATATAACAAACAAAAAAACTACAGGAAACATGTTACATTTTTATTTTTGAAAAAATAAAAAAATAAAACGTGTTTATATCGTCACATCTTTTCAGTCTTTATTTTTTGACAGCTCCTAATACTGTTAGGTCAGGTTACCTAATGAATGTTGACAAATGAAGCTTAATTACTGGTGCTTGCTTTAGCAAGGCAACAGTATTGTTATTGCTCATACTTATTACTGGTGCTTGCTTTAGCAAGGCAACAGTATTGTTATTGCTCATACTTATTAATGGTGCTTGCCATAGGCAAAGCAACATTAGTGTTATCTCACATACTTATTATTAATGGTGCTTGCCTATGGCAAAGCAACATTAGTGTTATTGCTCATACTTATTAATGGTGCTTGCTTTAGCAAGGCATCATTATTGTTATCCGTCATACTTATTATTAATGGTGCTTGCTTTAGCAAGGCATCATTATTGTTATTGCTCATACTTATTAATGGTGCTTGCTTTAGCAAGGCATCATTATTAATGGTGCTTGCTTTAGCAAGGCATCATTATTGTTATCCGTCATACTTATTATTAATGGTGCTTGCCATAGGCAAAGCAACATTAGTGTTATTGCTCATACTTATTATTAATGGTGCTTGCCTATAGGCAAAGCAACATTAGTGTTATTGCTCATACTTATTAATGGTGCTTGCTTTAGCAAGGCATCATTATTGTTATCCGTCATACTTATTAATGGTGCTTGCTTTAGCAAGGCATCATTATTGTTATCCGTCATACTTATTAATGGTGCTTGCCTATAGGCAAAGCAACATTAGTGTTATCTCACATACTTATTATTAATGGTGCTTGCCTATAGGCAAAGCAACATTAGTGTTATTGCTCATACTTATTAATGGTGCTTGCCTATAGGCAAAGCAACATTAGTGTTATTGCTCATACTTATTTTTATTAATGGTGCTTGCCTATAGGCAAAGCAACATTAGTGTTATCTTGCATACTTATTATTTTTTTTATTCTTATTATTCTGGACAAAGTTCGGCGCGAAACTCGCCCCGCACCGTTTGTCACAGACCCCTGAGTGAGGTGTCAAAACGACCGGCTCATTGAGGAGAGGTGTGCTATATCTTTTCTAAGCGATCGGGTGTACGATGTTCGCACAGCGGACGAAAAAGCGGCCAAAAAAGTCCCATTGACTTAACATTGCGGAATTTTCAGAAATTCAAATCCCAACTGTCATTTTTCACACACACAGACACAAAGGGCCTGACACCCCTGCATGTCTGCCCCTCTCTCTCCCTCAGAGGATTTATATTATCCAGCAGCCAATAAGTAATGGCCTAAAATCTTCATAGCCACACCATAGCAACCAGTTACAGCACCCTAGCAACCATAGGCTATAGGCACGAGGCCGCAGGCCTCGTGCACTCATTATAATGCACTCGTTTAATAGAGATTTTAAATACTCTATAAAAACTCACTCATAGGCACGAGGCCGCAGGCCTCGTGCACTCATTATAATGCACTCGTTTAATAGAGATTTTAAACACCCATAACACCCTAGCAACCATCCAAAATACCTCAGAACTCCCTAGCAACACCATAGCAACCACTCAAAATACCTTAGAACTCCCTGGCAACACCCTAGCAACCACCCAAAATACCTTAGAACTCCCTAGCAACACCCTAGCAACCACCGAAAACACCTTAGAACACCCTAGGAACCACACATAACACCCTAGCAACCACCCAAAATACCTTATAACTCCCTAGCAACACCATAGCAACCACCCATAACACCCTAGCAACCACCCAAAATACCCTAGCAACCACCCAGAACACCCTAGCAACCACCCAGAACACCCTAGCAACCGCCTAGCAACCACCCAGAACACCCTAGCAACCGCCTAGCAACCACCCAGAACACCCTAGCAACTGCCTAGCAACCACCTAGAACACCCTAGCAACTGCCTAGCAACCACCCAAAACACCCTAGTAACCACCCAGAACACCCTAGCAACCAACCGAACAACATGAATAAGCCATATCTCAGCAGCAGAACATCGTACAGACATGGTTGTTGGCTCGTATGCGATCATGTACCACACTCTAGCAACCGAGTGGTGAGTTTTGCCACTGCAAGCACCATTCACATTTTCTTCTGGAAATGTACGTTCTAGTTCTTATTCTTATTATTCTGCCGCTTTTTTGGCGCGAAACTCGCCCCGCACCGTTTGTCACAGACCCCTGAGTGAGGTGTCAAATCGACCGGCCCATTGAGGAGAGGTGTGCTATATCTTTTCTAAGCGATCGGGTGTACGATGTTCGCACAGCGGACGAAAAAGCGGCCAAAAAAGTCCCATTGACTTAACATTGCGGAATTTTCAGAAATTCAAATCCCAACTGTCATTTTTCACACACACAGACACAAAGGGCCTGACACCCCTGCATGTCTCCCCCTCTCTCTCCCTCAGAGGATTTATATTATCCAGCAGCCAATAAGTAATGGCCTAAAATCTTCATAGCCACACCATAGCAACCAGTTACAGCACCCTAGCAACCATAGGCTATAGGCACGAGGCCGCAGGCCTCGTGCACTCATTATAATGCACTCGTTTAATAACACAACCACTCAAAATACCTTAGAACTCCCTAGCAACACCCTAGCAACCAACCAAAATACCTTAGAACTCCCTAGCAACACCATAGCAACCACCCAAAACACCTTAGAACACCCTAGCAACCACCCATAACACCCTAACAACCACCCAAAATACCTTAGAACTCCCTAGCAACACCATAGCAACCACCCAAAATACCTCATAACTCCCTAGCAACCACCCAAAATACCTCAGAACTCCCTAGTAACACCATAGCAACCACCCAAAATACCTTAGAACTCCCTAGCAACACCCTAGCAACCACCCAAAATACCTCAGAACTCCCTAGCAACCGCCTAGCAACCACCCAGAACACCCTAGCAACCACCCAGAACACCCAAGCAACTGCCTAGTAACCACCTAGAACACCCTAGCAACTGCCTAGCAACCACCCAAAACACCCTAGTAACCACCCAGAACACCCTAGCAACCAACCCAAAACATGAATAAGCCATACCTCAGCAGCAGAACATCGTACAGACATGGTTGTTGGCTCGTATGCAATCATGTACCACACTCTAGCAACCGAGTGGTGAGTTTTGCCACTGCAAGCACCATTCACATTTTCTTCTGGAAATGTACGTTCTAGTTATTAATGGTGCTTGCCTATAGGCAAAGCAACATTAGTGTTATTGCTCATACTTATTATTCTTTTTATTTTTATTTTTATTCTTCCACACAAAAGTTTGGCGCGCTACTCCTCCTGGACCGTTTGTCACACACCCCTGAATGAGGTGTCAAAACGTGCGGCCTATTCGGGAATCGTGTGCTATGACTTTTATAAGCGATCGGGGGTGCGGTGGTCGCCCCAGGGGCGAAAAAGCGGCCCAAAAAGTCCCATAGACTTAACATTGCGTCAAATTTTGACGAGTCGTAGCTCCGAGAGAGGATGTCGCAGAAACGTGAAATTTGCCACATTTGAAGAGGCTGGCAGGCTCTGTAAGACCATACCTCAAAATGGGGTAAAAGTTGCACCCCTGGGGGGCAGGACCGGCCCAAATTTGGCCCATAGACTTAACATGGTGTAGGACGGCCCATGAAATGGGCCGTCCTACACCATAGTAAGCGATTTTGCATTGAACATAACTCTGGATCACAGTGTCACAGAGACAAGGGGGCGGGCTCATTTTACTCAGAAGACCAATCAGCATCTCAGGATCATTGTGAAGCTATCAAGCCACGCCCTAGCAACCATTGTCGAGCAGCTTAGCAACAAAAGTTCACAGACTCATAGCTCAGAGCAAGGATGTCGCAGAAACGTGTAATTTGGCACATTTAAAGAGACTGGCAGGCTCTGTAAGAACATACCACACAATGGGGTAAAAGTTGCACCCCTGGGGGGCAGGAGGGGCCCAAATTTGCCCCAATGAAGTACTATGGTGTAGGACAGCCCATGAAATGGGCTGTCCTACACCATAGTAAGCGATATTCTATTGAACATAACTCTGGATCACATTTGAAGAGGCTGGTAGGCTCTGTAACAACATACCACACAATGGGGTAAAAGTTGCACCCCTGGGGGGCAGGACCGGCCCAAAGTTGCCCCATTCACGTACTATGGTGTAGGACAGCCCATGAAATGGGCTGTCCTACACCATAGAAACCGCATTTGTATTGAACATAACTCTGGATCACAGTGTCATAGAGACAAGGGGGCGGGCTCATTTTACTCAGACGACCAATCAGTCTCTCAGGATCATTGTGAAGCTTTCAAGCGACGCCCTAGCAACCATTTAGAGCTCCTTAGCAACAAGCTCCATAGACTTCCATTGAAAGACATCAAAGGGATATCTCAGGAAATAAGTGTCATAGAAACATGAGGGTGGGCTCGTTTGACTCGGGGCAGCAAACAGCCAATCCCCAATCACCTCAACACATCCTAGCCCCTCCCTAGCAACCATTGTTGAGCCCCTTAGCAACCAAAATTCACAGACTCATAGCTCAGAGCAAGGAAGTCGCAGAAACGTGTAATTTGGCACATTTAAAGAGACTGGCAGGCTCTGTAAGAACATACCACAAAATGGGGTAAAATTTGCACCCCTGGGGGGCAGGAGGGGCCCAAAGTTGCCCCAATGAAGTACTATGGTGTAGGACAGCCCATGAAATGGGCTGTCCTACACCATAGTAAGCGATATTCTATTGAACATAACTCTGGATCACATTTGAAGAGGCTGGTAGGCTCTGTAACAACATACCACACAATGGGGTAAAAGTTGCACCCCTGGGGGGCAGGACCGGCCCAAAGTTGCCCCATTCACGTACTATGGTGTAGGACAGCCCATGAAATGGGCTGTCCTACACCATAGAAACCGCATTTGTATTGAACATAACTCTGGATCACAGTGTCATAGAGATAAGGGGGCGGGCTCATTTTACTCAGACGACCAATCAGTCTCTCAGGATCATTGTGAAGCTTTCAAGCGACGCCCTAGCAACCATTTAGAGCTCCTTAGCAACAAGCTCCATAGACTTCCATTGAAAGACATCAAAGGGATATCTCAGGAAATAAGTGTCATAGAAACATGAGGGTGGGCTCGTTTGACTCGGGGCAGCAAACAGCCAATCCCCAATCACCTCAACACATCCTAGCCCCTCCCTAGCAACCATTGTCGAGCACCTTAGCAACCAAAATCCAAAGAGGGATATCTTCCATTCTGAATGTCACAGAGACGTGGGAGTTGGTTTATATCATTCATACTGACAAGCAGCCTTTGGAGTTTCATGATTGGCAGCTGCCAAGCCACTCCCTAGCAACAAAAGAGAGTACCCTAGCAACCATTTTGCAAGACCTATATCTCTGCATCAAAACATCGTATAGAGATGGGGGTTGGTTTATACATTCACACTGACTTTGGAGCTTCATGATTGGCAAATGCCAAGACACTCCCTAGCAACCAAACAGATTACCCTAGCAACCGTTTTGCAAGGCGTATATCTCTGCATCAGAACATCGTATAGAGATGGGGGTTGGCTCTTTTGACTCATGCTAGCAAACAGGACTTGCTACATGCTACACATGCTAGCAGTGAATAGCTACATGCTAATTTTGATTAGCTAAGTGCTAAATCATGCCAAGAAAATGCTACAAACTCCATAGTAACCATCTGTGACAACTACCAACCACCTAGTAACACCATAGCAACTACCCAGAATACCCTAGCAACTGCCTAGCAACGCCCTAGCAACCACCCAGAACACCCTAGCAACACCCTAGCAACCACCCAGAATACCCTAGCAACCGCCTAGCAACCGCCTAGCGACCACCCAGAACACCCTAGCAACAGCGTAGCAACCACTTAGCAACCGCCTAGCAACCACCCAGAACACCCTAGCAACCGCCTAGCAACTGCCTAGTAACCACCCAGAACACCCTAGCAACCGCCTAGCAACCACCCAGAACACCCTAGAAACCGCCTAGCAACCACCTAGCAACCGCCTAGCAACCACCCAGAACACCCTAGCAACCGCCTAGCAACCGCCTAGCAACCACCCAGAACACCCTAGCAACCGCCTAGCAACCACCCAGAACACCCTAGCAACCGCCTAGCAACCACCCAGAACACCCTAGCAACCTCCTAGCAACCACCCAGAACACCCTAGCAACTGCCTAGCAACCGCCCAGAACACCCTAGCAACCACCTAGCATCCGCCTAGCAACCACCCAGAACACCCTAACAACCGCCTAGCAACTGCTTAGCAACCATCCAGAACACCCTAGCAACCGCCTAGCAACCATCCAGAACACCCTAGCAACTACCCATAATACCCTAGCAACCGCCCAGCAGCCACCCAGAACACCCTAGCAACCACCTAGCATCGTCCTAGCAACCACCCAAAATACCCTAGCAACCGCCTAGCAACACCATAGCAACCACCCAAAACACCCTAGCAATGCCCTCGCAACCACCCAGAATAGCCTAGCAACCACCTAGCAATGCCCTAGCAACCATTCAGAACACCATAGCAACCTCCCAGAACACCCTAACAACTGACCAGAACAGCCTAGAAACCGCTCAGATATGCCCTAGCAACCACCCAGAATATATTAGCAACCGCCTAAACACAAACACATAAACATGCTAACAAGATGCTAATCACAGCGTATGTAATTCAGCCATAGGTAATCACAGCGAATGTAATCACAGCGTATGTAATCACACTTTTTATTAATCATAACTTTAATCAACATTAAAATATAGAGACAATATCATATAGATGCATTTTAAAATTAAATGGAATTATATTAATAAGGCAAATTATATAAGCATGTTATTGTTTATTATTAAAATATATCATTTAGGCATTGCCACAATGTAATGTGTCTTACTAACAGCCAGGTGTTTTAATAATTTGTGATGAATTTGAATGCAATCATAACGTCTCAATGACCACGTCATCTGTAAGCATGAGCTTCTAAAAAAAAAAAAAAAACTTTACTAGACTATAAATACATTAAATAATTTAACCTTGTTATTGTGTGTATATTTTTTGGTTTGCAGTTGTATTTAATGATTATACACATATTACGGATGATAAACCAATTCAATCGATAAAACTACAAAGTGGTATATAATTACAAAATAAAGTAATTATGATTGTTATTAATATTATTTTATAAAGTAAGTAACAGGTCAGATAAAAGGAGTTTCATCACTACGTGAGTGCGTGCTTGTGACGAAACAGAATTAATTCACTCTTTCCAGATATAGCCGGCTAAGTGCACTCAAATGCCATACACTGTTTAGTGAATGAGTGAACGAGTGAGCGGACATTTTGGAGACAACTCGGTAAGAGTCATTTGAAAGATTTGTTCACAATGAACGAATCGTTCTTGACCGACTCTTCACTAGAATGTGTGATGCTATTGGTCGTACAATCTAAGCTCGCTGCTGATTGGCTGCGAGAGCGAGTTCACGGAGCACCACTGATCAACCGCACCCACTCTTCTCCTGACAGAGGTGAGTACAGGCGGTTATTTTCAAATATGCTGGTTTATAAAGTCTTGTATTGTCAAATGCAGCTCTTTATTGCAATTAAATGTTGGTAATATTATTCATCTTATAATATGAGTTGTAGTTTTGTAGATTTGTTCACACCGAAGCTAATATTTTCTCTGTAAAGACTGAGGGTAACGTTAATCTATGATAATGTCTACAGCTAGCCACACTTCTATCTTCTTTGTGTGAAAACGTGAATTATATTTTGTGTGTGTCTTATGGATATTACGTCCTTTGTTTTTTGCTGTTTGTGTAGCTTACAATTTATTTACACTGTGTGAGGAGTGTAGGCTATTCATTTTGGTGCATATTTTAAGCTAAAGCATCCTTAATGACAGGTTATGTGATGACGTAAAAGTTAATAGTATACTTCTGATAGGCAACTCGCAGTTTGTTGTATTTTACTTTCATGCATATAAATGCATAGATATTAGAATGAAAATCGTCGATTTATGCAGGTCGCTTCGTCGAAGTTTCCTCGTGTAGCTGCTAGACTAATCAAAGATGGCTGGCGTTACATTAGTCACCGGTGAAGAAATCCGGTGAGAACTGATTCAGTGCTCGCTCGCTGTATTGATCTGATCTTATACATCAAAGTGTAAATATAATGTTTAAGAAATGCATTTTGCTCTGTAGTTGGCTTTATTTAATATAACGGGAGTTGAATTACTGTATAACTGTTATTAAGATTGATCTGAGGTAACCTTGCTTTCGCGCCTTGCCGTCACGTGGTTGATGTACTAACACAAATCTGCGTTGATAATCAGTTTGAATGGGTTCATACGGCAGCTTCACTATATTGGCAGACATTTATGGTAAATATTAACGCATGATGTGACGCATAACGCATCGATTACTACGTTGATGACATTCACAGTGTATTGAGGAGTGATGGAGAGACATATGTTTTTCTTGTGTTTAACCCTGGGACATTATAGATTATTTTTCAGACTCAAAAACTGACCAAACTCCTTAAGTGCAACTTTTATCAATTAAAAATAAATTCACTATATTTCAGTGCAATATGGAAAAGAATTATGATCCAATAATGTCGATTGATGCATTATATAATTGTTCGTGTCAATCCAAGGCATGCGTTGAGCAGTTACAGCCAATCACACGCGTTTCTGCTGAGTTTAAAAATGCATGAAGGCGGTTAACGTTAGATTAGTCACCGGTGAAGGAATCCGGTGAGAACTGATTTCAGTGCACGCTCACTGACAATTATCTAATCATAAACCACAAAGTGCATAATATAATGTATGTAAGAAATTCATTTTGCACTGTAGATAGCTTTGTTTCAGGGTTTTTCCTGCATTGATTTTTTTTTTTGGCGGTCACCAAAGCCTTTGATCGGTGAGCGAGCAGCGAGAGCGAGCACCGGACGCACGCATCGTTTTCAAAGCGCTGCCTTTCTCTCTTCCTCGCGCAGTTGATCAAAATCAAATGACACGATGGTAAAAGGAAGGAATAGCAAGGTTTTACGTGCAGCGTTCTGAAAAAATATTTTCTCCTGAATTACAGCTGGGTTTGAATTGTGCAGTGTTATCATTATTTGCAATGAAGTGCAAGTTACATGAGTTGTGAGTGTGGTGTTGAGTTTTATGACACTCTTGTTTCTCTGTTTCAGAATACTGTTTTCACAATTATTCCTTGCTGCATTTTAAAGGTAAAGGTTTAATTAGGGACATGGCCAGAAATGCACAATGCTTCAGATTTGGATTCTTGATAAGGAAATAGTTAGTTAAAAAATTATCAGGATCATAGAAGCATTAAAATAAAACCTGTGTTTATGCTACAAATAATTAAGATCACATTTACCCATCCTTGCTGGATGGCCAGTCCATCACCGGTTTTAGGCCGCATAACTTGGCTTCTTGAAAATAGAAATAAAGAAAAGAAAAATACATTATATATAAAGTTATGTTCTACATATAGATAAAAATATATAATTAATATTGAACATGCAAAGAAGTTATGCATAGTTGACTTGAGTTTACTAATTTTTCATTATGTTGTCATTGTTATTTTTTCAGACTGACTGATTAGAGCACAACCTGCATTTTCTGCTGCACTTCTCCTTGGTTAGTATTAATATGGTTTCTTAAGTTGTATTATGACATTTTCATCACATCACCATAATTGTAGTCCCTGTGCCCTAATGTCCGTTTCTGTTCTGTTTCTTTTCAGGTTTTGCTGTCTTCTACAGAAAGCAGTTCATTTCATTTCTCACACCCATCTCCTCCTCCAACCCCCCCTCCCCCCCCCCCACCCCCGCGCAAAAAAAAAAAAAAAAAAAAAAACATTTTTGCATTTTACAAGTTTACACTGTCTCTTTCATTGTTGTTTAACTGTTTTTTTTCCCTTCCTGAGAGTACAACAGGTTTTTTTTAGGCTCAACAGCTGTTACATCGGGAGAGCTTTCAAAGTATGTGACTATCAAAGTGAGAATGTCCTGTTAAAATGATTGACAATCAAATAATTAAGCAATAAGGTACGAGAGGCTGTGCTGTATCGTGAATAAGTCACAGCTGAAGTGTGATGTTACGGTACGTTCACACGGGGCGTCAGCGTCAACGCTTGACGGAAGGCGTGGCTGAAGTGGCATGGTCACAGCAGCGTCAGCAACAAGCTTCATGAACGTGATTGGCTGCCGCCTTATTTGCATAGAGTGATCCTGATTGGCTGACGCTTCCGTCTGCGGCGATTCACTGGCGTTGCTCGCGGCAGAAGTTGAAAAATTCTCAACTTCTCCCGCGAGCAACGCCAGTGAAGCGCCGACGACAGATCCACAATTCTTTTCGGCAACGCTTGACGTCACCCATTCAAAGTCAATGGGTAGCGTTGACGCTGACGCCCCGTGTGAACGTACCGTTAGGCACGATGCAAAGAGGAGTAATCCTTTCAGCCATGACTCATTCACGATACAGCACTAGCCTCGAGTACCTTATTGCTTTTATAAAACAGCTACCACACAATACAAATATTTAAGCCGAAAATTATATATCTATACAACTTTCATTAATGGTCTACTATAGCTCAGCATACAATATCAATTAGATCAAACATGTGTTTCAGTTGCCAAGAGTGGTTGCTTGAGCTGTTGGGTAGTGATCCATAGAATCTGAAGCAGTCATAGCCATGTTTTATCGTGAATAAAACCCAGCTATTGACCAATCAGAATAAAGGATTGGAACTAACCATTTTATAAGTGTATTTTAATATGTATTACTTTAAAAGTAAAGTCTCTACTTTTAAAAATTACTTGATTCACTCAAATTAGTCAGATATATTTGTCAAGAATACTTTTTTTTTGTCATTTCTTTTTATCTTCATATTTTAAAGGATGCCGCGGAGAGGAAGGAGATCTCAGGCTCAAAAAATTCGTTGGAGAAAGTTGGACCTGGAGGAGGATGAACAGACCGGACTCTCCACGAGTAACCAGGTACAATTGATATGTGTTTTGCATCATGCTCATTGCAGGGCACCCTTATTTTTGTGACTAGGGCTGTTGCGATTCTGCTTTATTAATCCCATATATGAACAAAGACAATAGAGATGTTTTGACTGATGAAACATAAAGACCAAAAATATACAATTGCGACAATATATAGCTTATGTGTTTGTCTAGGTATTTTCAAAAGAGTGAGGTATATATAATGTAATGCAGTAGGAGTAGCCTGGTTAAAACCAGACCATTCTCAGTAGTAACTGAGTTAGGGTCTGGCTAAGCTTCATAGACACTTCATTTCCAAAGGGGCGTCACCAACGAACGTCGTTCAAATGCCTCTGGGCGCAATTGGATAGACCCAAAACCAATCTTTAAACATTATTAAAGACAAGTAAATATAATAAGAACAAATAATCAAATTACAAATTGCACAAATGAATACAATAGAACAAAGAAAGGCTACAAATGAATTAAACTGTGTTTTTAGAGTTTTTCTGGGTAGAACTAACAGGTACAGAAATTTTTAAAAAATTTATAAAATCTGAAAAAGCACTGCATATTCATTAATAATATAGGTAACAAAAAGCCATTTTTTTTTCAGTAGGTAACCGGTGTTGAACACCAGTAACACAGACTATCGCTAGATTAGATAAAACGTTTCTAAAAACAAAGTTAAAATATTTTAAAAGTGCACCCGCATAGTTTTGCATTTTGTGACTTTTAGTCAGATAAAATACCTTTTTTCCCAGTCATACATTTCGTCATTTGAAGATTTCTAATAAATAATGTTCAAATACCGTCTGATCTTGTTCATGTGAACCCATATGTATCGTCTTATCTAAGTGTATCGTCACACACCTCTAATAAAACGTAATTTACAAACAACAAAATTTCTTTCTTTAGTTCTTAGTTTAGTTTTGCAGAACTTTTTAGCAAAAAATGTCTTAGTCTCCAACACTGAAGTGTAATTTAACAGATTATAAAATGGATAGTTCAAGTCCTTGATTCTGATTGGTTGAGGCGCGGTCGAAGCCGTTGTAAATTACTCAACAAACATAAAGCTGTGACCGCATTACTTATGTATTACTGCGCAACTGCCGTTTGTGATGCTTTGTTTGCTTTGTTGCTTGTCAACCTTCTTGGAATTACATTGCTTGGCGGAGGAGTGCATTGTGTTATAACGTTATTTTTTGTTGCTGGTGTTTATTTTATGAATCAAATAAATATTAAAATGAATATTTGAATGTAACTTTTTTATAAAAGCAATAAGCCCCTTGAAGCCGTGTTTTACAGTGGATTTAGAACAGCTAAGGGAGTTTTAGGCACTGCGCTCCACGTCGTAGCTAACAACGCCCCTGAGCTGTTCTAAATCCACTGTAAAACACGACTTCAAGGGGCTTATTGCTTTATTCTATAACACAAATTTTGCCTAATTTCATGAATGATTATTTACAGGTTCAACAGGCAAGCACCAGTGCAGCTGTAGCTCAGTTTTCGGGTAGAACGAATGCAGAAGGTGGTGATATTGCACCCAGGGTTTTGTCTGTGCAAGCATCTCATTGTCAGGGTGATGATAGGTATGACAGTTTTTCAAGAAATCATCAGTGCACGTGTGTAGCGTTGACATTTTTGGCCAACGAGAGTGAAGGGATTGCGTTCAAGATGCCTGACCTTGATAGAATTCTAGAGGAGGGAGATGCGTTATATGTCAGCATTAAATTGCAGCTTATTGCTGAAAGACAGTTTAATCGCAACCACCTGACGATGGAGGAAGTACCGTTGAGGGTTTCGTCATTTAACCGGACACACAATGTGCTGAAGTCAGGAGTGATGTTTGGATACCTCAGAGCCACAGGGACCCCTGGCACTGAAGGATGGTGGATTCCTCTCGCTGAAAGGCTACAGTGTCTCTCCACAGATGTCAGTCATGCTCTGCTCCTTGTTGCTCCAGAGTGTATTGCTGTGTTCAGAGACAGATCTGGAAGGTATGGATACTTTGATTCTCACTCGAGGACTGCTGCAGGCTTGCCCCATCCTACTGGGCATGGAACTGCTGTCATGTTAACTTTCACCCACCTGAGTGACATGACAGACAGAGTACTCAAGATCTTCCGGGATCGTGGTGATGAGACCAGCTATGAGTTCATGCCGGTGTCTTTTGAAACCGAGCAACAGTCTGTCCAATTGCCTTCACCATCTGTTTGTGAACCGGTATCACAAGTGACTTCAGCTGTACCAGAACCAGAAACAAATGTTGGAGCCAAAGTAAATCGTGTCGGTTTAACAGCTGAAAAACAAGATGTGGTAAATAAAACAAATAAGCACAGGCGAAGGAAAGAAATGCGTAGAACATTAACACTTTCAAAACAACATGGAAAACTTGAGGGCACAACTGCAGCTTGTCTCATGAGACTAAATAAAAAAAGGGATTATGACAGAAAGAAGTATGTTGGCTGTTTGCAATTCCAAACAAAGAAAAAAGAAGTCATTAAGGAAAAGTATCATCAGGATTGTCTTTTCAGAATCAAAAAGAAAGACTATATATTGAGGAGATACAGCACAGATACTCTCTTCCAGAAGAAGATGAAAGACTACACGAAGAAGAGATACAGTACAGATGCTCTCTTCCAAAAGAAGATGAAAGACTACATGAAGAAGAGATACAGCACAGATACTCTCTTCCAGAAGAAGATGATAAACTACACGAAGAAGAGATACAGTACAGATGCTCTCTTCCAGAACAAGATGAAAGACTACATGAAGAAGAGATACAGCACAGATACTCTCTTCCAGAAGAAGATGATAAACTACACGAAGAAGAGATACAGTACAGATGCTCTCTTCCAGAAGAAGATGAAAGACTACATGAAGAAGAGATATAGCACAGATGCTATCTTCCAGAAGAACAAGAAAGAGTACATAAAGAATAGGTACAGCACAGATACTCTCTTCCAGAGTAAAATGAAAGCCTACATGGTTAAGAGATATGCAGGTGACCCAGAGTTCAGAGCTCATCACATACTGCGATGTACCCTGCGCAAGACTCAAAAATGTGTTGGTGATGCTGCATATCACATTCTTCATCGGTTGCAATGCGCACTCAGGATAAAAAGGAAATATAAACCGTACATCCGTTCCAGCCAGCAAACACCCCAGCCTTTGGTTAACAATTTGATGGAAAGTGCCATACATGCATTCCGGTGTAAGATTCAGCATGGCCCTACACATGTCTGCACAGTCTGTCACAGAGCCCTGTTTCCTAACCAAGTCAAGGTCTGTAATAGAACGAGATACAACAAAAACGTTCACGTTGCAGCGACTTGCCTAACCGGGAAGTATGTTCATACTTGTGACAGTGGCTGCTCAGGTTCCTGCATAGTTCCGGAAGAGAGAAGACAGGAGTGGATTTGCCACACTTGTGACAGCCATCTTAAGAGAGGACGGATGTCTTCAATTGCAGCAGCCAACAAACTGGACTTGCCACCAATCCCTGCGGAATTGGATGAATTAAATGTCCTTGAGCGTCAACTAATTGCAAAAATTTTACCCTTTGCAAAAATAGTTTCATTGCCCAAAGGACAGCAGAGAGCAGTACGTGGTGCCGTCGTGTGCGTGCCCTCCGAGATGGAGAACACCGTCAACTCTCTGCCAAGACCAAGAAGTGAGGCCCAGCTGCTGCAGGTGAAGCTGAAGAGACACGTCAAGTTTAAAGGGTACCAGCAGTTCCAGACTGTGAACATGCGCAACGTCCTTGCAGCTTTATCGAAGCTGAAAGCAATGCATTCCGAATACAGGGATATCTCCATAAGAGAAGATGCTGTATTTGAAAGTGCCCTAGATGAGGAAGCTGCTGTCTCTGAAAGTCACCTGGATGAGGAAGCTGATGCCTCTGAGAAGCAACAAGAAGTTGATTCTGCTCAGAATGAGCAACAAGTTAGCGTTGAGGAAAAGGACGAGCTTCGACCCGGCCTCACATTAGACACGTGCATGCAGCCGCCTGACATCGCACAGGAGATCTTGTCGTACGGTGAGGGGATATTTAGTGTCGCACCTGCACAAGGACAAAAGCCTGTTGGATTTTTCAAAATCCCAAAGCTGGAAGCCATGGCGTTCCCTGTTCAATTCTCCACTGGACAAAATTCCATTGATGAGGAAAGACAAATTTCAATCTCTCCCAGCATGTACTTCAACGCGAGATTGTTCAGCGTGGACACGCGTTTTGCAAAAGATCAGAGTTATCTTTTCTTTGCACAGTTTGTGACGGAAACGCAACTGGCTAGAAACAGCATGTCTATCCAGTTGCGAAAAGGCAAACCCATCACAAGAGATGGCCGGAACATTTCGAACAGACTGCTTCAGGACAAACGGGAGGTTGAAAGATTGGTACACAACAAAGACGCCACGCGGTTCATGCAACCACTGAGAGGCACTCCAGCGTATTGGCAGAAAACCTTGAGAGATCTACAGGCTATGATAAGACAGTTAGGAACCCCTACGTTTTTTTGCACGTTCAGCGCAGCCGAAATGAGATGGCCTGAAGTAATAACCGCAATCAAGGCCCAACAAGGTGAACACGTCGACTTTTCCGAGCTCGACTGGACGACGAAGTGTGAAATCCTCCGAAGCAACCCAGTCACTGTCATGCGTATGTTTGAGAAACGGGTGGATGCGCTAATGACTCATCTGCTTTTGTCGCCAGCCCAACCCATCGGTGAAGTTGAGGACTACTTTTACCGAGTGGAGTTTCAAGCTAGAGGAAGCCCACATATCCATCTTCTTGTTTGGATAAAGGACGCACCCGAGTTTGAATCGGACTCTGATGAGGAAGTTTTCGCCTTTATCGACCGCAACATAACCTGCCGGTTGCCCGATTCCTCGGCTGATCCTGAGCTTCACCGGATCGTCACAGAGGTCCAGCTTCACAGCAGGAACCACTCAAAGTCCTGTAAGAAGGGAAATGTATTGTGTCGATTTGGGTTCCCCAAACTACCGGTGTCTAGCACCACAATCACTCGTCCGCGACGACAGCGTCCCGAAGAAGAGGATGACACGGACACTTCTCCATCCGGAAGCTGCATGTTAGCGTCTAAAACCGCACAACCACAGCGGCCTGAAGAAGAGCACGAGAAAGCAGAAACGCAAGCAGACAGGAAAAAGTTGAGACTAGAAGCGGCGCGAAAGGCAATGAGCGAAGCCAGGGCCAAACTCAAGCCGGTGTGGGATCTGCTGAATGACCCCCAAGCCTCCTTTGACAGCTTGTCAGAGCTACTGACAGCGTGTAAGATGTCCATCGAGGATTACAATAAGAACATCGTAGCATTGTCCAATGCCAACGTGATCCTGCTGAAGCGTGATCCAAAGGAGTCTTGGGTGAATGGATACAATCCTGATTTATTAAGGGCATGGAACGCCAATATGGACATTCAGTTCGTTCTTGACGCTTTTAGCTGCGTCATGTACATGCTCTCGTATATTTCCAAGCCGGAGAACGAAATGGGCGACGTGCTAAAGAACGTCATCAAGAGTGTGCGCGAGACGAACGTTAGCGAGGAAGATGAGATGAAGCAGATAATGCAAGCCTACTCCAAACACAGGCAAGTTAGCGCTCAGGAGTCTGTGGCACGAACATGCAGCTTACCGTTGAAGAAGTGTTCACGAAGTGTTGTGTTTCTACCGACGGATGACGACGCGCTAAAGATGAGTCTTCCCCTTAGTGTCCTACAAAATAAAAATCCAGATTCAGAGGACGTCTGGATGTCGGGGATGATCGATAAATACAGGGCAAGGCCTCAAACGCGTGATTTTGAAAAGATGTGCCTGGCAGATTTTGCTTCGGAGTGCCGCATCGTGTATGGTCAGCAAACGGAAGGCAAAAATGTTCACCGGCTGCTCAACGGCATGGGTTTTTTTCAGAAAAGAACGTCTGGGAAGGCTGCAGTCATTAGGTTTGCACGTTATTCTGAGAAAAAACAACCCGAAAAGTTTTACGGTAGATTACTCAAGCTTTATATGCCGCATCGGACCAACGAACAGCTAAAACCTCCAAGATTTCCAACCTACGAGACGTTTTACAAAGGTGCATTTGTGGAACTACCTACTCACCCTGGTTTGCTGATGCCTGTCTGTGCCATAGTTCAAGTGAACAAGCAGAAGTTTGAAAAACACAGCGACGAGTTGGACAAGGCATTCGATCAGCTGGAACAGCAAGGACCGTCTGAGAACGCATGGAACGCTTTTGCACCTGAAGTAGAAGTGGATCGCTTGGAGTGCGTCGCCGAACAACAAGACATCATTCCGGATGATGAGGACGTACAAGATGATGTCCCAGAATTCCAGATTCTTGAACGTGGAGACGGGGTCGTGCCACGAATAAAGGCACCGCAGATGAGTGTTGAATTTGTCAGGAAGCTGTTCAGGAGTCTCAATGAGACGCAGGCAGCCATTTTCTACACGGTCCGCCAGTGGTGTCAGAAGCGTGTGTGGGGTCATAATCCAGAACAGTTTTTCTACTTCGTGTCAGGTGGTGCTGGTTGTGGCAAATCGCACGTCATCAAGTGCATACACACGGAAGCCACCAAGATTCTGCGACAGCTGCCTCGACTACGGGAGGAAGGGGATCTCTCCGTGCCTACGGTGCTCTTGAGTGCGTTTACTGGAACGGCAGCATTCAACATTTCCGGTAAAACGCTGCATTCCATTTTGAAACTTCCGAGGAATCTGAAGCCACCGTATCAAGGACTTGGAAACGCCCTAGATGAGCTTCGAGCAACATTACGCGACGTGGAGATTCTTATCATCGATGAAGTGTCCATGATTTCAAAGGATCTTTTTGCCTACATCAACTGGAGATTTCAGCAAATAAAAGGCAGCAAGAAACCATTCGGGGGAATCTCTGTCCTCGCTGTGGGTGACTTTTATCAACTGCCGCCTCTGGGTAAAGCCAAACCACTCTGCGTGTACGAAGACAATGTTTTGGACTTCTGGAAAGACCATTTCCAAATGGTTACTCTCTCCGAGATCATGCGTCAGAAAGAAGACTTGGCTTTTGCCCAACTTTTAAACCGCATACGGGTCAAGCAGAAGACCGACGACCTTGCCGAAGAAGATCGAGCTTTGTTGCTCCAGGCTGTGAAGGACCCCAAAGACTGCCCGTGTGATGCACTGCACGTATTTGCCACCAACAAGGAAGTCCACAGACACAACACTGAAACAATCCATGCTCTTCACACTGACATCATTACCATCGATGCCGAAGACTACAGGAAAGACCCAAGAACGGGAGGGATGAAGAGACAAACGAGGCCCGTCACCGGTAAAAAGGACGACTTGCCTGACACCATACAAATTGCGTTGGGAGTACGCATAATGGTGACTAGGAATTTGGATGTCGAGGACGGTCTATGCAATGGGTGCTTTGGGAAGATTTCTCGTATTGTCAATAAGACAAAAGATGGAATCGACACCGTACACATGCTAGGGCTTCAGCTCGACAATCCACATGCAGGGAAGAAAAACCGCAAAAGGGTGCAAGGTGAAGAAGACGACTGTGTGTACATCGAGAGATCCGAAGAAAGTCTGAGGAAAGGAGCCGTTCGTCGACAATTCCCCATCAAGTTGGCCTACGCCTGCACAGCTCACAAAGTCCAAGGCATGACGTTGGAGAATGCCGTGGTTTCACTGAAGAAGATTTTCGAGCCGGGAATGGCCTACGTTGCCCTCAGCAGAACGACCTCGCTTCGTGGACTACACATCACGGACTTCAGCGAAAAGAAGATCTATGCCGATGCTACAGTCACCGCATCGTTGGAAAACATGACGAGAGCATCATTCGAAGGAATCATGCCGCTTTTACAGCAGGTTAGGGAAACCAACTTGGATCAAACGCTGAAAATAATCCATCACAACACAGAAGGACTGTCATCACACATCGAAGATATCCGATGCCATCACGAACTGCTTCTGTCGGATATTCTTTGCATGACGGAAACTCACCTGACCGGGTCACTCATGACACCCCACGTCCAACTGGAAGGGTACAACGCATTTATGCGAAATAGACATGTCTCCTACTCGACACACCAAGAAATTGCAAAGAAAGCTGGTGGTGGAGTCGCAATCTATTGCAAAGAGCATATTTCAGCTCAGGCTAGGCAGTTTGTGCAAAATGTGACCGATCTGGAGTATGTCGTCATCAAAGTGGATAGCCCGATCAAAGCGACAATCGCTGCTGTGTACAGGCCGCCACACTACGGATTTGAAGAGTTCTCCAAAAACTTGAAGAGTCTGCTGGATTATTTGGACATGGTGGACGAACACCCCACACTAATCTGTGGAGATTTTAATGAGGATCTCCTCTGCGCAGGGACAAAAACTGTTCTGGAATTGTTTCAGTCTAAAGGATACACGCAACTGATCACCACAGCAACAACCAAAAAGAACACTCTACTGGACCACATTTACGTCTCTCATCCGGATTTGTGCCTTGGGTCAGGTGTCTTGCATAGCTACCATAGCTACCACAATCCCGTGTACTGCGTTTTGCGTTAATTCGGCTTTTTTTGGTGGACTGATATTGTTGTGTTTGGTGGTAGGTTAGTATGCCATACGGAACCGTTTGCCACTGAACCTGCTTTAACGACGACTGTGGGGCTTCAGCCTTATTCAAACGGTTGGGCGCGTATGGTCGGGTTGTTAGGTAGTATGCCATACGGAACCGTTGCCAATGGACCTGGATTCATGACATCAACGGGGCTTCGATAGCCTTCATCAAACGGGTTGGCGCGTATGGTCGTGTTGCGGTTAGATTGTGGCGTTAGAGATTGTGGTTAGGTCATTTTAAGGGTTTATACCACTGAGCTACGAGGAAGGAGCAACGTCAGCAGCAGCAGCAGGAAGGACAGAGGACTAGTGTGACAGCTCCAGGGAGGACACAGACAGTCAGTGCAACAGTGGCAGTAAGTTATAAAAGACAAGGGAAAGAGAGAAGTAGCAAGACACCATTGTAATGTTTGATTTTGACCTTATAACATACATTTTAACTTGAATTGATGTTCAATCTACAAAATTTGTGACAATCTGTGCGGGATATGCAGTCCCCTGCTATTCTATGATTGATATGTGCCCTTCTGTAAAGTTGCAGGAAGAATTGGGAGACCATAGCAGTCCTGTCTGGATATGAGTGTGCAATTTACCTTCTAAAGCTAAGTGTTAATTTTTTTTGCTTTAGCTGTGTACTACTGCTTTGCATAACCGCGTTTGAATGAAAATGTTATATTTGAATCTCTAATTTTGATTTTTATGTTTTTCATGAACCAGCCAAATGAAGTGAGATTGTCTGAGAAGATCACGTGTGCTACATCAATGACGACGACGAGCTGGATACCAGATTATGTGTCAATTTCTTTCCGTAAGTTTTATTTCTGAGTTTGTTTTTTAATTTTTATTAGTATGGGTGTATTCGTGATCCCATTATTCATTTATTAATTTCATTGCCCAGAGAACAGGTCCAAATATCTATGGCATTGAGGACAACTCTGAAGAATGAAGAAGCAGAGGAAGAAGCACACTGAGGTCACTACTGATAAGGTGTAGTATTTCAGTGCATTTTATTATACAATGGTTTCAGGGTTTTTCCCGCGACAAATGTCTTCGTTGGTGGCCAACAGACACTGTTGTCCTATCTTGCTCTCTTATTTAAAAAAAAGAGCAGATTTTACCACTGGATTTCATAATTTTGTTATATAATCATATTGCTATTAAAAAGTTAAACTATTAGTTAAAATAAACCTTTTGATTCTATTATTTTTAGTCTTAATTTTCTAACATATAGCTAACAATTGAATAAAATGAACAGCTAGCTAACAAAAACTTGCTATGTGCTTTATGATATTAATCACTCCAGTATGAACTTTTTGACAGTTATTTATTTTAAAAACTGCTGTTCAATGTTTATTCATGTTAGTTCACTGTATTTACTAATGTTAACACTTACAACTTTTGATTTGAACAATGTACCGTATTAGTAAATGTAAAAATCACTAACAAAGATTAATAAATGCTAAAAAAGTTAAATGCAGGAAAAACCATGGGTTTTGTTCAAAGATGTATGATTTGATGTAAAAACTAAAGGCTTACATCTGACCCATCAACTATGCTGCTCAATAAGTAAACAATTCAAATAAATTCACTAACATTATCATATATGTTTTATCTCCTCTGCCCTCAGGATATCCAGGGAGACAGATGCGTGCCATTCAGCATAGAAACACCAGAGACCGAGTTCACCTGAGCACAGAGGGAAACCAGCTTCTCCTGAGCAAACCTGAGAGACGGTCTGCGGGTGGAACTCCAAAGTTGAAACCAAATGTCTTTTTAAAGACAACAACGGCTCTTTTCAGAGCTACCCACTCCTTCAAATAAAGAGCATTTTTACAAATGTATTCACAACAAAATTCTCAGCACTATAGGCTAAACTAGTACATAATAAATAACAAATATATATTTTTATAATCTTAGGGGTAATGCTTTAAAGATAATTTTAATACAAAGTATATCTAATAACTAGTACAACACTAGGATCTAATCCAGGGATGGGCAACTCCGGTCCTGGAGGGCCACTGTCCTGCAGAGTTTAGCTTCAGCCCTGATGATAACTCACCTGCCTGTATCTATCTAGTAATCCTGAAAACATCGATTGCCTTTTTCAGGTGTGTTTAATTAGGGTTGGAGCTAAACTCTGCAGGACAGTTGCCCTCCAGGACCCAAGTGGCCCATCCCTGATCTAATCCATTTGCTGGGTGGAATTTGACACAACAGGCATTAAAAAAAATCTTTTAAATAAACATTTGGTTAATTGACACACACTGTGTTTTTGTCTTTATTGAATGTTATTGAAAGTTAGTCATCATTGTCACATTATGAATATTTTCTTGTGAACTTCAGAGAAGATCCAGGTATATTCACAGATGGTTCTTTAAGATGGTAAGTGGTCGGGTCATTCAAAAGCTTACATTTAAATGAGCTTTATATACTCAACATTTATAAAATCAAGACCGCTACATGTACAGGGTATCAACGGTCAATTAATGTTTGATGCTTTGAACAGAATAACATGCATTCATATTCAGACACAACTGTTGACGTGTCTTCACACAGCTTCACTGAACAGTATCCAATTGGCATTTTAATTCAGAAGTATGCATAATTGGAGGAATATTGATATATTTAGACAATCATCAATTCGTATTCAAATAAATTTTGCGACCTGATGACCATTAATGGCGTCCAGCGATCGCTGAACAAGTTCATGACAATTATGACCAGATGGTGTAGTATTGTATTCTAACATTTTCTCATTTCTTAATTCTAAACTTTAAAATACACAATTTTTTTTTTTTTTTTAACTACAAATGAAATTGAAAACAACTGTTAAATTATATTTAATTTTCATTGAAGTATTAATGTGCACCGCGATCCATCAGATCTTGTGTGTCAGAGTTAAGTGCCTGAGTGTAAAGTAACTGCTCATGTATACTCTACTGGGTCCTCCACAGAAACGAGTGAGTTGTGCCATTTAAAACAATAAAAAGAATATAATATACTCATGTGCAACCGGGTCGTGTTTTTTGCCACGGCAAGCACCATTCACATTTTCTTCTGGAAATGTACATTCTAGTTATTATTCTTATTCCGCCGCTTTTTTGACGCGCTACTCCTCCCGCAGCTTTTGTCACAGACCCCTGAATGAGGTGTCAAAACGTGCGGCCTATTCGGGAATGGTGTGCTATGACTTTTATAAGCGATCGGGGGTGCGGTGGTCGCCCCAGGGGCGAAAAAGTCGACGAAAAAACGCATAGACTTAACATTACGTCAAACTTTGACGAGTCATAGCTCAGAGTTGGGATTTCGTAGAAATGTGAAATTTACCACATTTGGAGAGGCTGGTAGGCTCTGTAAGAACATACCTCACAATGGGGTAAAAGTTGCACCCCTGGGGGGCAGGAGTGGCCCAAACTTTTCCTATTGACTTAACATGGTGTAGGACGTCCCATGAAATGGAGAGAGAGAGTAAGCGATTTTGTATTGAACATAACTCTGGATCACAGTGTCATAGAGACAAGGGGGCGGGCTCATTTTACTCAGACGACCAATCAGACTCTCCGGATCATTGTGAAGCTATCAGGCCACGCCCCTAGCAACCATTTAGAGCACCTTAGCAACAAGTTCCATAGACTTCCATTGAAAGAGATCAAATGGATATCTCTGGATAGAAGAGTCATAGAAACATGAGGGTGGTCTTGTTTGACTCGGGGCAGCAAACAGCCAATCATGAATCACATCAACACTTCCTAGCCCCTCCCTAGCAACCATTGTCGAGCACCTTAGCAACTAAAATTCACAGACTCATAGCTCAGAGCAAGGATGTCGCAGAAACGTGTAATTTGGCACATTTAAAGAGACTGGCAGGCTCTGTAAGAACATACCACACAATGGGGTAAAAGTTGCACCCCTGGGGGGCAGGAGGGGCCCAAAGTTGCCCCAATGAAGTACTATGGTGTAGGACAGCCCATGAAATGGGCTGTCCTACACCATAGTAAGCGATATTCTATTGAACATAACTCTGGATCACATTTGAAGAGGCTGGTAGGCTCTGTAACAACATACCACACAATGGGGTAAAAGTTGCACCCCTGGGGGGCAGGACCGGCCCAAAGTTGGCCCATTGACTTACTATGGTGTAGGACAGCCCATGAAATGGGCTGTCCTACACCATAGTAAGCGATATTCTATTGAACATAACTCTGGATCACATTTGAAGAGGCTGGTAGGCTCTGTAACAACATACCACACAATGGGGTAAAAGTTGCACCCCTGGGGGGCAGGACCGGCCCAAAGTTGCCCCATTCACGTACTATGGTGTAGGACAGCCCATGAAATGGGCTGTCCTACACCATAGAAACCGCATTTGTATTGAACATAACTCTGGATCACAGTGTCATAGAGACAAGGGGGCGGGCTCATTTTACTCAGACGACCAATCAGTCTCTCAGGATCATTGTGAAGCTTTCAAGCCACGCCCTAGCAACCATTTAGAGCTCCTTAGCAACAAGCTCCATAGACTTCAATTGAAAGACATCAAAGGGATATCTCAGGATATAAGTGTCATAGAAACATGAGGGTGGGCTCGTTTGACTCGGGGCAGCAAACAGCCAATCCCCAATCACCTCAACACATCCTAGCCCCTCCCTAGCAACCATTGTCGAGCACCTTAGCAACCAAAATCCAAAGAGGGATATCTTCCATACTGAATGTCACAGAGACGTGGGAGTTGGTTTATATCATTCATACTGACAAGCAGCCTTTGGAGTTTCATGATTGGCAGCTGTCAAGCCACTCCCTAGCAACAAAAGAGAGTACCCTAGCAACCATTTTACAAGACCTATATCTCTGCATCAAAACATCGTATAGAGATGGGGGTTGGTTTATACATTCACACTGACTTTGGAGCTTCATGATTGGCAAATGCCAAGACACTCCCTAGCAACCAAACAGATTACCCTAGCAACCGTTTTGCATGGCGTATATCTCTGCATCAGAACATCGTATAGAGATGGGGGTTGGCTCTTTTGACTCATGCTAGCAAACAGGACTTGCTACATGCTACACATGCTAGCAGTGAATAGCTACATGCTAATATTGATTAGCTAAGTGCTAAATCATGCCAATAAAATGCTACAAACACCATAGTAACCATCTGTGACAACTTTCAACCACCTAGTAACACCATAGCAACTACCCAGAATACCATAGCAACTGCCTAGCAACCACCCAGAACACCCTAGCAACCGCCTAGCAACCACCTAGCAACCGCCTAGCAACCACCCAGAACACCCTAGCAACCGCCTAGCAACCACCTAGCAACCGCCTAGCAACCACCCAGAACACCCTAGCAACCGCCTAGCAACCACCTAGCAACCGCCTAGCAACCACCCAGAACACCCTAGCAACCGCCTAGCAACCACCTAGCAACCGCCTAGCAACCACCCAGAACACCCTAGCAACCACCTAGCAACCACCCAAAACCGCCTAGCAACCACCCAGAACACCCTAGCAACCGGGTCGTGTTTTTTGCCACTGCAAGCACCATTCACATTTTCTTCTGGAAATGTACGTTCTAGTTCTTCTTTTTATTATTTTTATTCTTCCACACAAAAGTTTGGCGCGCTACTCCTCCTGGACCGTTTGTCACACACCCCTGAATGAGGTGTCAAAACGTGCGGCCTATTCGGGAATCGTGTGCTATGACTTTTATAAGCGATCGGGGGTGCGGTGGTCGCCCCAGGGGCGAAAAAGTCGACGAAAAATCCCATTGACTTAACATTGCGTCAAACTTTGACGAGTCATATCTCAGAGCGAGGATTTCGTAGAAATGTGAAATTTACCACATTTGAAGAGGCTGGCAGGCTCTGTAAGAACATACCTCACAATGGGGTAAAAGTTGCACCCCTGGGGGGCAGGAGCGGCCCAAAGTTTCCCATTGACTTACTATGGTGAAGGACGGCCCATGTAATGCATGCGTTTTGTAATGCATGCGTTTTTCCTACTATGGTAAATTGCATAGGGATTTTGTATTGAACATAGCTCTGGATCACAGTGTCATAGAGACAAGGGGGCGGGCTCATTTTACTCAGAAGACCAATCAGCATCTCAGGATCATTGTGAAGCTATCAAGCCACGCCCTAGCAACCATTGTTGAGCAGCTTAGCAACCAAAATTCACAGACTCATAGCTCAGAGCAAGGATGTCGCAGAAACGTGTAATTTGGCACATTTAAAGAGACTGGCAGGCTCTGTAAGAACATACCACACAATGGGGTAAAAGTTGCACCCCTGGGGGGCAGGAGGGGCCCAAAGTTGCCCCAATGAAGTACTATGGTGTAGGACAGCCCATGAAATGGGCTGTCCTACACCATAGTAAGCGATATTCTATTGAACATAACTCTGGATCACATTTGAAGAGGCTGGTAGGCTCTGTAACAACATACCACACAATGGGGTAAAAGTTGCACCCCTGGGGGGCAGGAGGGGCCCAAAGTTGCCCCAATGAAGTACTATGGTGTAGGACAGCCCATGAAATGGGCTGTCCTACACCATAGTAAGCGATATTCTATTGAACATAACTCTGGATCACATTTGAATAGGCTGGTAGGCTCTGTAACAACATACCCCACAATGGGGTAAAAGTTGCACCCCTGGGTGGCAGGACCGGCCCAAAGTTGCCCCATTCACGTACTATGGTGTAGGACAGCCCATGAAATGGGCTGTCCTACACCATAGAAACCGCATTTGTATTGAACATAACTCTGGATCACAGTGTCATAGAGACAAGGGGGCGGGCTCATTTTACTCAGACGACCAATCAGTCTCTCAGGATCACTGTGAAGCTATCAAGCCACGCCCTAGCAACCATTTAGAGCACCTTAGCAACAAAATCCATAGACTTCCATTGAAAGACATCAAATGGATATCTCTGGATAGAAGTGTCATAGAAACATGAGGGTTGGCTCGTTTGACTCGGGGCAGAAAACAGCCAATCCCGAATCACCTCAACACATCCTAGCCCCTCCCTAGCAACCATTGTCGAGCACCTTAGCAACCAAAATCCAAAGAGGGATATCTTCCATTCTGAATGTCACAGAGACGTGGGAGTTGGTTTATATCATTCATACTGACAAGCAGCCTTTGGAGTTTCATGATTGGCAGCTGTCAAGCCACTCCCTAGCAACAAAAGAGAGTACCCTAGCAACCATTTTGCAAGACCTATATCTCTGAATCAAAACATCGTATAGAGATGGGGGTTGGTTTATACATTCACACTGACTTTGGAGCTTCATGATTGGCAAATGCCAAGACACTCCCTAGCAACCAAACAGATTACCCTAGCAACCGTTTTGCATGGAGTATATCTCTGCATCAGAACATCGTATAGAGATGGGGGTTGGCTCTTTTGACTCATGCTAGCAAACAGGACTTGCTACATGCTACACATGCTAGCAGTGAATAGCTACATGCTAATATTGATTAGCTAAGTGCTAAATCATGCCAATAAAATGCTACAAACACCATAGTAACCATCTGTGACAACTTCCAACCACCTAGTAACACCATAGCAACTACCCAGAATACCATAGCAACTGCCTAGCAACCACCCAGAACACCCTAGCAACCGCCTAGCAACCACCTAGCAACCATCCAGAACACCCTAGCAACCGCCTAGCAACCACCTAGCAACCGCCTAGCAACCACCCAGAACACCCTAGCAACCGCCTAGCAACCACCCAGAACACCCTAGCAACCGCCTAGCAACCACCTAGCAACCGCCTAGCAACCACCCAGAACACCCTAGCAACCGCCTAGCAACCATCCAGAACACCCTAGCAACCGCCTAGCAACCACCTAGCAACCGCCTAGCAACCACCCAGAACACCCTAGCAACCGCCTAGCAACCACCTAGCAACCATCCAGAACACCCTAGCAACCGCCTAGCAACCACCTAGCAACCGCCTAGCAACCACCCAGAACACCCTAGCAACCACCTAGCAACCACCCAAAACACCCTAGCAACCGCCTAGCAACCACCCAGAACACCCTAGCAACCGGGTCGTGTTTTTTGCCACTGCAAGCACCATTCACATTTTCTTCTGGAAATGTACGTTCTAGTATTGTAATTACTATTCACCTAGACAAAACTTTGGCACGCTACTCCTCCCGCACCGTTTGTCACAGACCCATGAGTGAGGCGTCAAATCAACCGGCTCATTGAGGAGAGGTGTGCTATGACGTTTCTAAGCGATCGGGTGTACGATGTTCGTCCGTCGAGCGAAAAATCAGCTGGAAAAAGTCCCATAGACTTAACATTGGCACACAATTTGTGAGATCATATCTTTGGATAAGAAGGTCATAGAAACTTGGGGTTGGGCTCTATTGATTCGGCCTATTAAGCAGCCAATAAGTAGTGACATAATAACTTCATAGCCATGCCCTAGCAACCACTTAGGGCACCCTAGCAACCATAAAACAACATTTACAAGCCATATTTCAGCTCCAGAAAATAGTAGAAACATGGAGTTCGGCTTTTTTGACACAGACTGTCAACTAGTATTTAAATATCATCCCATAAACTGTATAAGCACACCATAGCAACTATATAGAGTACCCTAGTAACCATACAAACACATGAATAAGCCATATCTCAGCATCAGAACATCGTACAGACACAATCATGTGCAACCGGGTCGTGTTTTTTGCCACTGCAAGCACCATTCACATTTTCTTCTGGAAATGTACATTCTAGTTATTATTCTTCTTTTTATTCCGCCGCTTTTTTGGCGCGCTACTCCTCCCGCAGCTTTTGTCACAGACCCATGAATGAGGTGTCAAATCGTGCGGCCTATTCGGGAATGGTGTGCTATGACTTTTGTAAGCGATCGGGGGTGCGGTGGTCGCCCCAGGGGCGAAAAAGTCGACGAAAAATCCCATAGACTTAACATTACGTCAAACTTTGACGAGTCATAGCTCAGAGTTGGGATTTCGTAGAAATGTGAAATTTACCACATTTGGAGAGGCTGGCAGGCTCTGTAAGAACATACCTCACAATGGGGTAAAAGTTGCACCCCTGGGGGGCAGGAGCGGCCCAAACTTTTCCTATTGACTTAACATGGTGTAGGACGGCCCATGAAATGGAGAGAGAGAGAGAGTAAGCGATTTTGTATTGAACATAACTCTGGATCACAGTGTCATAGAGACAAGGGGGCGGGCTCATTTTACTCAGACGACCAATCAGTCTCTCAGGGTCATTGTGAAGCTATCAGGCCACGCCCCTAGCAACCATTTAGAGCACCTTAGCAACAAGTTCCATAGACTTCCATTGAAAGAGATCAAATGGATATCTCTGGATAGAAGACTCATAGAAACATGAGGGTGGTCTCGTTTGACTCGGGGCAGCAAACAGCCAATCATGAATCACATCAACACTTCCTAGCCCCTCCCTAGCAACCATTGTCGAGCACCTTAGCAACCAAAATTCACAGACTCATAGCTCAGAGCAAGGATGTCGCAGAAACGTGTAATTTGGCACATTTAAAGAGACTGGCAGGCTCTGTAAGAACATACCACACAATGGGGTAAAAGTTGCACCGCTGGGGGGCAGGAGGGGCCCAAAGTTGCCCCAATGAAGTACTATGGTGTAGGACAGCCCATGAAATGGGCTGTCCTACACCATAGTAAGCGATATTCTATGGAACATAACTCTGGATCTCATTTGAAGAGGCTGGTAGGCTCTGTAACAACATACCACACAATGGGGTAAAAGTTGCACCCCTGGGGGGCAGGACCGGCCCAAAGTTGCCCAATTCACGTACTATGGTGTAGGACAGCCCATGGAATGGGCTGTCCTACACCATAGAAACCGCATTTGTATTGAACATAACTCTGGATCACAGTGTCATAGAGACAAGGGGGCGGGCTCATTTTACTCAGACGACCAATCAGTCTCTCAGGATCATTGTGAAGCTTTCAAGACACGCCCTAGCAACCATTTAGAGCTCCTTAGCAACAAGCTCCATAGACTTCCATTGAAAGACATCAAAGGGATATCTCAGGATATAAGTGTCATAGAAACATGAGGGTGGGCTCGTTTGACTCGGGGCAGCAAACAGCCAATCCCCAATCACCTCAACACATCCTAGCCCCTCCCTAGCAACCATTGTCGAGCACCTTAGCAACCAAAATCCAGACAGGGATATCTTCCATTCTGAATGTCACAGAGGCATGGGACTTGGTTTATATCATTCATACTGACTTTGGAGTTTCATGATTGGCAGCTGCCGAGCCACTCCCTAGCAACAAAACAGAGTACCCTAGCAACCATTTTGCAAGACCTATATCTCTGCATCAAAACATCGTATAGAGATGGGGGTTGGTTTATACATTCACACTAACTTTGGAGCTTCATGATTGGCAGCTGCCAAGCCACTCCCTAGCAACCAAACAGATTACCCTAGCAACCGTTTTGCAAGACGTATATCTCTGCATCAGAACATCGTATAGAGATGGGGGTTGGCTCTTTTGACTCATGCTAGCAAACAGGACTTGCTACATGCTACACATGCTAGCAGTGAATAGCTACATGCTAATTTTGATTAGCTAAGTGCTAAATCATGCCAAGAAAATGCTACAAACTCCATAGTAAACATCTGTGACAACTACCAACCACCTAGCAACTACCCAGAATACCCTAGCAACTGCCTAGCAACGCCATAGCAACCACCCAGAACACCCTAGCAACTGCCTAGCAACCACCCAGAATACCCTAGCAACCGCTTAACGACCACCCAGAACACCCTAGCAACCGCCTAGCAACCGCCTAGCAACCACCCAGAACACCCTAGCAACTGCCTAGCAACCACCCAGAACACCCTAGCAACCACCTAGCAACCGCCTAGCAACCTCCCAGAACTCCCTAGCAACCGCCTAGCAACCAACCAGAACACCCTAGCAACCGCCTAGCAACACCCTAGCAACCACCTAGAAACCACCCATAACACCCTAGCAGCTGCCTAGCAACCACCCAGAACACCCTAGCAACCACCCGAACAACATGAATAAGCCATATCTCAGCAGCAGAACATCGTACAGACATGGTTGTTTGCTCGTACGCAATCATGTACCGCTCCCTAGCAACCGGGTAGTGTTTTTTGCCACTGCAAGCACCATTCACATTTTCTTCTGGAAATGTACGTTCTAGTTATTATTCTTCTTTTTATTCCGCCGCTTTTTTGGCGCGCTACTCCTCCCGCAGCTTTTGTCACAGACCCATGAATGAGGTGTCAAATCGTGCGGCCTATTCGGGAATGGTGTGCTATGACTTTTGTAAGCGATCGGGGGTGCGGTGGTCGCCCCAGGGGCGAAAAAGTCGACGAAAAATCCCATAGACTTAACATTACGTCAAACTTTGACGAGTCATAGCTCAGAGTTGGGATTTCGTAGAAATGTGAAATTTACCACATTTGGAGAGGCTGGCAGGCTCTGTAAGAACATACCTCACAATGGGGTAAAAGTTGCACCCCTGGGGGGCAGGAGCGGCCCAAACTTTTCCTATTGACTTAACATGGTGTAGGACGGCCCATGAAATGGAGAGAGAGAGAGAGTAAGCGATTTTGTATTGAACATAACTCTGGATCACAGTGTCATAGAGACAAGGGGGCGGGCTCATTTTACTCAGACGACCAATCAGTCTCTCAGGGTCATTGTGAAGCTATCAGGCCACGCCCCTAGCAACCATTTAGAGCACCTTAGCAACAAGTTCCATAGACTTCCATTGAAAGAGATCAAATGGATATCTCTGGATAGAAGACTCATAGAAACATGAGGGTGGTCTCGTTTGACTCGGGGCAGCAAACAGCCAATCATGAATCACATCAACACTTCCTAGCCCCTCCCTAGCAACCATTGTCGAGCACCTTAGCAACCAAAATTCACAGACTCATAGCTCAGAGCAAGGATGTCGCAGAAACGTGTAATTTGGCACATTTAAAGAGACTGGCAGGCTCTGTAAGAACATACCACACAATGGGGTAAAAGTTGCACCGCTGGGGGGCAGGAGGGGCCCAAAGTTGCCCCAATGAAGTACTATGGTGTAGGACAGCCCATGAAATGGGCTGTCCTACACCATAGTAAGCGATATTCTATGGAACATAACTCTGGATCTCATTTGAAGAGGCTGGTAGGCTCTGTAACAACATACCACACAATGGGGTAAAAGTTGCACCCCTGGGGGGCAGGACCGGCCCAAAGTTGCCCAATTCACGTACTATGGTGTAGGACAGCCCATGGAATGGGCTGTCCTACACCATAGAAACCGCATTTGTATTGAACATAACTCTGGATCACAGTGTCATAGAGACAAGGGGGCGGGCTCATTTTACTCAGACGACCAATCAGTCTCTCAGGATCATTGTGAAGCTTTCAAGACACGCCCTAGCAACCATTTAGAGCTCCTTAGCAACAAGCTCCATAGACTTCCATTGAAAGACATCAAAGGGATATCTCAGGATATAAGTGTCATAGAAACATGAGGGTGGGCTCGTTTGACTCGGGGCAGCAAACAGCCAATCCCCAATCACCTCAACACATCCTAGCCCCTCCCTAGCAACCATTGTCGAGCACCTTAGCAACCAAAATCCAGACAGGGATATCTTCCATTCTGAATGTCACAGAGGCATGGGACTTGGTTTATATCATTCATACTGACTTTGGAGTTTCATGATTGGCAGCTGCCGAGCCACTCCCTAGCAACAAAACAGAGTACCCTAGCAACCATTTTGCAAGACCTATATCTCTGCATCAAAACATCGTATAGAGATGGGGGTTGGTTTATACATTCACACTAACTTTGGAGCTTCATGATTGGCAGCTGCCAAGCCACTCCCTAGCAACCAAACAGATTACCCTAGCAACCGTTTTGCAAGACGTATATCTCTGCATCAGAACATCGTATAGAGATGGGGGTTGGCTCTTTTGACTCATGCTAGCAAACAGGACTTGCTACATGCTACACATGCTAGCAGTGAATAGCTACATGCTAATTTTGATTAGCTAAGTGCTAAATCATGCCAAGAAAATGCTACAAACTCCATAGTAAACATCTGTGACAACTACCAACCACCTAGCAACTACCCAGAATACCCTAGCAACTGCCTAGCAACGCCATAGCAACCACCCAGAACACCCTAGCAACTGCCTAGCAACCACCCAGAATACCCTAGCAACCGCTTAACGACCACCCAGAACACCCTAGCAACCGCCTAGCAACCGCCTAGCAACCACCCAGAACACCCTAGCAACTGCCTAGCAACCACCCAGAACACCCTAGCAACCACCTAGCAACCGCCTAGCAACCTCCCAGAACTCCCTAGCAACCGCCTAGCAACCAACCAGAACACCCTAGCAACCGCCTAGCAACACCCTAGCAACCACCTAGAAACCACCCATAACACCCTAGCAGCTGCCTAGCAACCACCCAGAACACCCTAGCAACCACCCGAACAACATGAATAAGCCATATCTCAGCAGCAGAACATCGTACAGACATGGTTGTTTGCTCGTACGCAATCATGTACCGCTCCCTAGCAACCGGGTAGTGTTTTTTGCCACTGCAAGCACCATTCACATTTTCTTCTGGAAATGTACGTTCTAGTTATTATTTTACTTCTTTTTATTCCGCCGCTTTTTTGACGCGCTACTCCTCCCGCAGCTTTTGTCACAGACCCATGAATGAGGTGTCAAAACGTGCGGCCTATTCGGGAATGGTGTGCTATGACTTTTATAAGCGATCGGGGGTGCGGTCGTCGCCCCAGGGGCGAAAAAGTCGACGAAAAATCCCATAGACTTAACATTACGTCAAACTTTGACGAGTCATAGCTCAGAGCGAGGATTTCGTAGAAATGTGAAATTTACCACATTTGGAGAGGCTGGCAGGCTCTGTAAGAACATACCTCACAATGGGGTAAAAGTTGCACCCCTGGGGGGCAGGAGCGGCCCAAACTTTTCCTATTGACTTAACATGGTGTAGGACGGCCCATGAAATGGAGAGAGAGAGAGAGTAAGCGATTTTGTATTGAACATAACTCTGGATCACAGTGTCATAGAGACAAGGGGGCGGGCTCATTTTACTCAGACGACCAATCAGTCTCTCCGGATCATTGTGAAGCTATCAGGCCACGCCCCTAGCAACCATTTAGAGCACCTTAGCAACAAGTTCCATAGACTTCCATTGAAAGAGATCAAATGGATATCTCTGGATAGAAGAGTCATAGAAACATGAGGGTGGTCTCGTTTGACACGGGGCAGCAAACAGCCAATCATGAATCACATCAACACTTCCTAGCTCCTCCCTAGCAACCATTGTCGAGCACCTTAGCAACCAAACATCACAGACTCATAGCTCAGAGCAAGGATGTCGCAGAAACGTGTAATTTGGCACATTTGAAGAGGCTGATAGGCTCTGTAAGAACATACCACACAATGGGGTAAAAGTTGCACCCCTGGGGGGCAGGACCGGCCTAAAGTTGCCCCATTCACGTACTATGGTGTAGGACAGCCCATTTCCATAGTAAGCGATATTCTATTGAACATAAATCTGGATCACATTTGAAGAGGCTGGTAGGCTCTGTAACAACATACCACACAATGGGGTAAAAGTTGCACCCCTGGGGGGCAGGACCGGCCTAAAGTTGCCCCATTCACGTACTATGGTGTAGGACAGCCCATTTCCATAGTAAGCGATATTCTATTGAACATAACTCTGGATCACATTTGAAGAGGCTGGTAGGCTCTGTAACAACATACCACACAATGGGGTAAAAGTTGCACCCCTGGGGGGCAGGACCGGCCCAAAGTTGCCCCATTCACGTACTATGGTGTAGGACAGCCCATGAAATGGGCTGTCCTACACCATAGAAACCGCATTTGTATTGAACATAACTCTGGATCACAGTGTCATAGAGACAAGGGGGCGGGCTCATTTTACTCAGACGACCAATCAGTCTCTCAGGATCATTGTGAAGCTTTCAAGCCACGCCCTAGCAACCATTTAGAGCTCCTTAGCAACAAGCTCCATAGACTTCCATTGAAAGACATCAAAGGGATATCTCAGGATATAGGTGTCATAGAAACATGAGGGTGGGCTCGTTTGACTCGGGGCAGCAAACAGCCAATCCCCAATCACCTCAACACATCCTAGCCCCTCCCTAGCAACCATTGTCGAGCACCTTAGCAACCAAAATCCAAAGAGGGATATCTTCCATTCTGAATGTCACAGAGACGTGGGAGTTGGTTTATATCATTCATACTGACAAGCAGCCTTTGGAGTTTCATGATTGGCAGCTGCCAAGCCACTCCCTAGCAACAAAAGAGAGTACCCTAGCAACCATTTTGCAAGACCTATATCTCTGCATCAAAACATCGTATAGAGATGGGGGTTGGTTTATACATTCACACTGACTTTGGAGCTTCATGATTGGCAGCTGCCAAGCCACTCCCTAGCAACCAAACAGATTACCCTAGCAACCGTTTTGCAAGACGTATATCTCGGCATCAGAACATCGTATAGAGATGGGGGTTGGCTCTTTTGACTCATGCTAGCAAACAGGACTTGCTACATGCTACACATGCTAGCAGTGAATAGCTACATGCTAATATTGATTAGCTAAGTGCTAAATCATGCCAAGAAAATGCTACAAACTCCATAGTAACTGTCTGTGACAACTACCAAACACCTAGTAACACCATAGCAACGACCCAGAATACCCTAGCAACTGCCTAGCAACGCCCTAGCAACCACCCAGAATACCCTAGCAACCGCCTAGCAACCACCCAGAACACCCTAGCAACCACCTAGCAACCGCCTAGCAACCACCCAGAACACCCTAGCAACCACCTAGCAACCACCCAGAACACCCTGGCAACCGCCTAGCAACCACCTAGCAACCGCCTAGCAACCACCCAGAACACCCTAGCAACCGCCTAGCAACCACCCAGAACACCCTAGCAACCGCTTAGCAACCACCCAGAACACCCTAGCAACCGCCTAGCAACCGCCTAGCAACCACCCAGAACACCCTAGCAACTGCCTAGCAACACCCTAGCAACCACCCAGAAGACCCTAGTAACCGCCTAGCAACCATTCAGAATACCCTAGCAACCACCTAGCAACTGCCTAGCAACCGCCTAGCAACCACCTAGCAACCACCTAGCAACCACCCAAAACACCCTAGCAACTGCCTAGCAACCACCCAGAACACCCTAGCAACCACCCAGAACACCCTAGCAACCACCCGAACAACATGAATAAGCCATATCTCAGCAGCAGAACATCGTACAGACATGGTTGTTGGCTCGTATGCAATCATGTACCACACTCTAGCATCCGAGTGTCGAGTTTTGCCACTGCAAGCACCATTCACATTTTCTTCTGGAAATGTACGTTCTAGTTAATGGTGCTTGCCTATAGGCAAAGCAACATTAGTGTTATTGCTCATACTTATTAATGGTGCTTGCCATAGGCAAAGCAACATTAGTGTTATTGCTCATACTTATTATTATTTTACTTCTTCTTTTTATTCCGCCGCTTTTTTGACGCGCTACTCCTCCCGCAGCTTTTGTCACAGACCCATGAATGAGGTGTCAAAACGTGCGGCCTATTCGGGAATGGTGTGCTATGACTTTTATAAGCGATCGGGGGTGCGGTGGTCGCCCCAGGGGCGAAAAAGTCGACGAAAAAACGCATAGACTTAACATTACGTCAAACTTTGACGAGTCATAGCTCAGAGTTGGGATTTCGTAGAAATGTGAAATTTACCACATTTGGAGAGGCTGGCAGGCTCTGTAAGAACATACCTCACAATGGGGTAAAAGTTGCACCCCTGGGGGGCAGGAGCGGCCCAAACTTTTCCTATTGACTTAACATGGTGTAGGACGTCCCATGAAATGGAGAGAGAGAGAGAGAGTAAGCGATTTTGTATTGAACATAACTCTGGATCACAGTGTCATAGAGACAAGGGGGCGGGCTCATTTTACTCAGACGACCAATCAGTCTCTCCGGATCATTGTGAAGCTATCAGGCCACGCCCCTAGCAACCATTTAGAGCACCTTAGCAACAAGTTCCATAGACTTCCATTGAAAGAGATCAAATGGATATCTCTGGATAGAAGAGTCATAGAAACATGAGGGTGGTCTCGTTTGACTCGGGGCAGCAAACAGCCAATCATGAATCACATCAACACTTCCTAGCCCCTCCCTAGCAACCATTGTCGAGCACCTTAGCAACCAAAATTCACAGACTCATAGCTCAGAGCAAGGATGTCGCAGAAACGTGTAATTTGGCACATTTAAAGAGACTGGCAGGCTCTGTAAGAACATAACACACAATGGGGTAAAAGTTGCACCCCTGGGGGGCAGGAGGGAACCAAAGTTGCCCCAATGAAGTACTATGGTGTAGGACAGCCCATGAAATGGGCTGTCCTACACCATAGTAAGCGATATTCTATTGAACATAACTCTGGATCACATTTGAAGAGGCTGGTAGGCTCTGTAACAACATAGCACACAATGGGGTAAAATCTGCACCCCTGGGGGGCAGGAGGGGCCCAAAGTTGCCCCAATGAAGTACTATGGTGTAGGACAGCCCATGAAATGGGCTGTCCTACACCATAGTAAGCGATATTCTATTGAACATAACTCTGGATCACATTTGAATAGGCTGGTAGGCTCTGTAATAACATACCACACAATGGGGTAAAAGTTGCACCCCTGGGGGGCAGGACCGGCCCAGAGTTGCCCCATTCACGTACTATGGTGTAGGACAGCCCATGAAATGGGCTGTCCTACACCATAGAAACCGCATTTGGATTGAACATAACTCTGGATCACAGTGTCATAGAGACAAGGGGGCGGGCTCATTTTACTCAGACGACCAATCAGTCTCTCAGGATCATTGTGAAGCTTTCAAGTGACGCCCTAGCAACCATTTAGAGCTCCTTAGCAACAAGCTCCATAGACTTCCATTGAAAGACATCAAAGGGATATCTCAGGATATAAGTGTCATAGAAACATGAGGGTGGGCTCGTTTGACTCGGGGCAGCAAACAGCCAATCCCCAATCACCTCAACACATCCTAGCCCCTCCCTAGCAACCATTGTCGAGCACCTTAGCAACCAAAATCCAAAGAGGGATATCTTCCATTCTGAATGTCACAGAGACGTGGGAGTTGGTTTATATCATTCATACTGACAAGCAGCCTTTGGAGTTTCATGATTGGCAGCTGCCAAGCCACTCCCTAGCAACAAAAGAGAGTACCCTAGCAACCATTTTGCAAGACCTATATCTCTGCATCAAAACATCGTATAGAGATGGGGGTTGCTTTATACATTCAAACTGACTTTGGAGCTTCATGATTGGCAAATGCCAAGACACTCCCTAGCAACCAAACAGATTACCCTAGCAACCGTTTTGCAAGACGTATATCTCTGCATCAGAACATCGTATAGAGATGGGGGTTGGCTCTTTTGACTCATGCTAGCAAACAGGACTTGCTACATGCTACACATGCTAGCAGTGAATAGCTACATGCTAATTTTGATTAGCTAAGTGCTAAATCATGCCAAGAAAATGCTACAAACTCCATAGTAACCATCTGTGACAACTACCAACAACCTAGTAACACCATAGCAACTACCCAGAATACCCTAGCAACTGCCTAGCAACGCCCTAGCAACCACCCAGAACACCCTAGCAACTGCCTAGCAACACCCTAGCAACCACCCAGAATACCCTAGCAACCGCCTAGCAACCACCCAGAACACCCTAGCAACCACCTAGCAACCACTTAGAACACCCTAGCAACCACCCAGAACGCCCTAGCAACCACCCAGAACACCTTAGCATCTTCATAGCAAACTCCAAGAACACCCTAGCAACCGGGTCGTGTTTTTTGCCACTGCAAGCACCATTCACATTTTCTTCTGGAAATGTACGTTCTAGTTATTATTCTTCTTTTTATTCCGCCGCTTTTTTGGCGCGCTACTCCTCCCGCAGCTTTTGTCACAGACCCATGGATGAGGTGTCAAATCGTGCGGCCTATTTGGGAATGGTGTGCTATGACTTTTGTAAGCGATCGGGGGTGCGGTGTTCGCCCCAGGGGCGAAAAAGTCGACGAAAAATCCCATAGACTTAACATTACGTCAAACTTTGACGAGTCATAGCTCAGAGCGAGGATTTCGTAGAAATGTGAAATTTACCACATTTGGAGAGGTTGGCAGGCTCTGTAAGAACATACCTCACAATGGGGTAAAAGTTGCACCCCTGGGGGGCTGGAGCGGCCCAAACTTTTCCTATTGACTTAACATGGTGTAGGACGTCCCATGAAATGGAGAGAGAGAGAGAGTAAGCGATTTTGTATTCAACATAACTCTGGATCACAGTGTCATAGAGACAAGGGGGCGGGCTCATTTTACTCAGACGACCAATCAGTCTCTCATGATCATTGTGAAGCTATCAGACCACGCCCTAGCAACCATTTAGAGCTCCTTAGCAACAAGTTCCATAGACTTCCATTGAAAGAGATCAAATGGATATCTCAGGATATAAGTGTCATAGAAACATGAGGGTGGGCTCGTTTGACTCGGGGCAGCAAACAGCCAATCATGAATCACATCAACACTTCCTAGCCCCTCCCTAGCAACCATTGTCGAGCAGCTTAGCAACCAAAATTCACAGACTCATAGCTCAGAGCAAGGATGTCGCAGAAACGTGTAATTTGGCACATTTAAAGAGACTGGCAGGCTCTGTAAGAACATACCACACAATGGGGTAAAAGTTGCACCCCTGGGGGGCAGGAGGGGCCCAAAGTTGCCCCAATAAAGTACTATGGTGTAGGACAGCCCATGAAATGGGCTGTCCTACACCATAGAAACCGCATTTGTATTGAACATAACTCTGGATCACATTTGAAGAGGCTGGTAGGCTCTGTAACAACATACCACACAATGGGGTAAAAGTTGCACCCCTGGGGGGCAGGACCGGCCCAAATTTGCCCCATTCACGTACTATGGTGTAGGACAGCCCATGAAATGGGCTGTCCTACACCATAGAAACCGCATTTGTATTGAACATAACTCTGGATCACAGTGTCATAGAGACAAGGGGGCGGGCTCATTTTACTCAGACGACCAATCAGTCTCTCAGGATCATTGTGAAGCTTTCAAGCCACGCCCTAGCAACCATTTAGAGCTCCTTAGCAACAAGCTCCATAGACTTCCATTGAAAGACATCAAAGGGATATCTCAGGATATAAGTGTCATAGAAACATGAGGGTGGGCTCGTTTGACTCGGGGCAGCAAACAGCCAATCCCCAATCACCTCAACACATCCTAGCCCCTCCCTAGCAACCATTGTCGAGCACCTTAGCAACCAAAATCCAAAGAGGGATATCTTCCATTCTGAATGTCACAGAGACGTGGGAGTTGGTTTATATCATTCATACTGACAAGCAGCCTTTGGAGTTTCATGATTGGCAGCTGCCAAGCCACTCCCTAGCAACAAAAGAGAGTACCCTAGCAACCATTTTGCAAGACCTATATCTCTGCATCAAAACATCGTATAGAGATGGGGGTTGGTTTATACATTCACACTGACTTTGGAGCTTCATGATTGGCAGCTGCCAAGCCACTCCTTAGCAACCAAACAGATTACCCTAGCAACCGTTTTGCAAGGCGTATATCTCTGCATCAGAACATCGGATAGAGATGGGGGTTGGCTCTTTTGACTCATGCTAGCAAACAGGACTTGCTACATGCTACACATGCTAGCAGTGAATAGCTACATGCTAATTTTGATTAGCTAAGTGCTAAATCATGCCAATAAAATGCTACAAACTCCATAGTAACCATCTGTGACAACTACCAACCACATAGTAACACCATAGCAACTACCCAGAATACCCTAGCAACTGCCTAGCAACGCCCTAGCAACCACAAAAATACCCTAGCAACCGCCTAGCAACCGCCCAGAACACCCTAGCAACCGCCTAGAAACCACCCAGAACTCCCTAGCAACCGCCTAGCAACCACCCATAACACCCTAGCAACCGCCTAGCAACCGCCTAGCAACCACCCATAACACCCTAGCAACCGCCTAGCAACCGCCTAGCAACCACCCAGTACACCCTAGCAACTGCCTAGCAACCGCCTAGCAACCACCCAGAACACCCTAGCAACCGCCTAGCAACCACCCAGAACTCCCTAGCAACCGCCTAGCAACCACCCATAACACCCTAGCAACCACCCAGAACACCCTAGCAACCGCCTAGCAACCACCTAGCAACCACCCAGAACACCCTAGCAACCGCCTAGCAACACCCTAGCAACCACATAGCAACCAAACAGAACACCCTAGCAACTGCCTAGCAACCACCCAGAACACCCTAGCAACCACCCAGAACACCCTAGCAACCACCCGAACAACATGAATAAGCCATATCTCAGCAGCAGAACATCGTACAGACATGGTTGTTGGCTCGTATGCAATCATGTACCACACTCTAGCAACCGAGTGTCGAGTTTTGCCACTGCAAGCACCATTCACATTTTCTTCTGGAAATGTACGTTCTAGTTAATGGTGCTTGCTTTAGCAAGGCATCATTATTGTTATTGCTCATACTTATTAATGGTGCTTGCTTTAGCAAGGCATCATTATTGTTATCCGTCATACTTATTATTATTCTTTTTATTCTTCCACACAAAAGTTTGGCGCGCTACTCCTCCTGGACCGTTTGTCACACACCCCTGAATGAGGTGTCAAAACGTGCGGCCTATTCGGGAATCGTGTGCTATTACTTTTATAAGCGATCGGGGGTGCGGTGGTCGCCCCAGGGGCGAAAAAGTCGACGAAAAATCCCATAGACTTAACATTGCGTCAAACTTTGACGAGTCATAGCTCAGAGCGAGGATTTCGTAGAAATGTGAAATTTACCACATTTGAAGAGGCTGGCAGGCTCTGTAAGAACATACCTCACAATGGGGTAAAAGTTGCACCCCTGGGGGGCAGGAGCGGCCCAAAGTTTCCCATTGACTTAACATGGTGTAGGACGGCCCATGTAAAGCATGCGTTTTTCCTACTATGGTAAATTGCATAGGGATTTTGTATTGAACATAGCTCTGGATCACAGTGTCATAGAGACAAGGGGGCGGGCTCATTTTACTCAGAAGACCAATCAGCATCTCAGGATCATTGTGAAGCTATCAAGCCACGCCCCTAGCAACCATTGTCGAGCAGCTTAGCAACCAAAATTCACAGACTCATAGCTCAGAGCAAGGATGTCGCAGAAACGTGTAATTTGGCACATTTAAAGAGACTGGCAGGCTCTGTAAGAACATACCACACAATGGGGTAAAAGTTGCACCCCTGGGGGGCTGGAGGGCCCCAAAGTTGCCCCAATGAAGTACTATGGTGTAGGACAGCCCATGAAATGGGCTGTCCTACACCATAGTAAGCGATATTCTATTGAACATAACTCTGGATCACATTTGAAGAGGCTGGTAGGCTCTGTAACAACATACCACACAATGGGGTAAAAGTTGCACCCCTGGGGGGCAGGACCGGCCCGAAGTTGCCCTATTCACGTACTATGGTGTAGGACAGCCCATGAAATGGGCTGTCCTACACCATAGAAACCGCATTTGTATTGAACATAACTCTGGATCACAGTGTCATAGAGACAAGGGGGCAGGCTCATTTTACTCAGACGACCAATCAGTCTCTCAGGATCATTGTGAAGCTATCAAGCCACGCCCCTAGCAACCATTGTCGAGCAGCTTAGCAACCAAAATTCACAGACTCATAGCTCAGAGCAAGGATTTCGCAGAAACGTGTAATTTGGCACATTTAAAGAGACTGGCAGGCTCTGTAAGAACATACCACACAATGGGGTAAAAGTTGCACCCCTGGGGGGCAGGAGGGGCCCAAAGTTGCCCCAATGAAGTACTATGGTGTAGGACAGCCCATGAAATGGGCTGTCCTACACCATAGTAAGCGATATTCTATTGAACATAACTCTGGATCACATTTGAAGAGGCTGGTAGGCTCTGTAACAACATACCACACAATGGGGTAAAAGTTGCACCCCTGGGGGGCAGGAGGGGCCCAAAGTTGCCCCAATGAAGTACTATGGTGTAGGACAGCCCATGAAATGGGCTGTCCTACACCATAGTAAGCGATATTCTATTGAACATAACTCTGGATCACAGTGTCATAGAGACAAGGGGGTGGGCTCATTTTACTCAGACGACCAATCAGTCTCTCAGGATCACTGTGAAGCTATCAAGCCACGCCCTAGCAACCATTTAGAGCACCTTAGCAACAAAATCCATAGACTTTCATTGAAAGACATCAAATGGATATCTCTGGATAGAAGTGTCATAGAAACATGAGGGTTGGCTCGTTTGACTCGGGGCAGAAAACAGCCAATCCCCAATCACCTCAACACATCCTAGCCCCTCCCTAGCAACCATTGTCGAGTACCTTAGCAACCAAAATCCAGACAGGGATATCTTCCATTCTGAATGTCACTGAGGCATGGGAGTTGGTGTATATCATTCATACTGACAAGCAGCCTTTGGAGTTTCATGATTGGCAGCTGCCAAGCCACTCCCTAGCAACAAAACAGAGTACCCTAGCAACCATTTTGCAAGACCTATATCTCTGCATCAAAACATCGTATAGAGATGGGGGTTGGTTTATACATTCACACTGACTTCGGAGCTTCATGATTGGAAGCTGCCAAGCCACTCCCTAGCAACCAAACAGATTACCCTAGCAACCGTTTTGCAAGACCAATATCTCTGCATCAAAACATCGTACAGAGATGGGGGTTGGCTCTTTTGACTCATGCTAGCAAACAGGACTTGCTACATGCTACACATGCTAGCAGTGAATAGCTACATGCTAATATTGATTAGCTAAGTGCTAAATCATGCCAAGAAAATGCTACAAACTCCATAGTAACCATCTGTGACAACTACCAACCACCTAGTAACACCATAGTAACTACCCAGAATACCCTAGCAACTGCCTAGCAACGCCCTAGCAACCGCCTAGAAACTCCATAGCAACCACAAAAAAATACCCTAGCAACTGCCTAGCAACGCCATAGCAACCACCCAGAACACCCTAGCAACCGCCTAGCAACACCCTAGCAACCACTCCGAACACCCTAGCAACGCCCTAGCAACCACCAAGAACACCCTACAAACTGCCTAGCAACGCCCTAGCAACCACCCAGAAGACCCTAGCAACACCATAGCAACCACCCAGAACACCCTAACAACCACCTAGCAACCGCCTAGCAACCACCCAGAACACCCTAGCAACCGCCTAGCAACTGCTTGGCAACCATCCAGAACACCCTAGCAACCGCCCAGAACACCCTAGCAACCACCTAGCAACCGCCTAGCAACCACCCAGAACACCCTAGCAACCGCCTAGCAACTGCTTGGCAACCATCCAGAACACCCTAGCAACCGCATAGCAACCACCCAATACACCCTAGCAACCGCCTAGCAACCACCCAGAACACCCTAGCAACCACCCAGAACACCCTAGCAACCACCCGAACAACATGAATAAGCCATATCTCAGCAGCAGAACATCGTACAGACATGGTTGTTGGCTCGTATGCAATCATGTACCACACTCTAGCAACCGAGTGTCGAGTTTTGCCACTGCAAGCACCATTCACATTTTCTTCTGGAAATGTACGTTCTAGTTATTCTTCTTCTTCTTCTTCCACTTTTTTTTCGTCTCGCTACTCCTCCCGCAGTTTTTGTCACAGACCCATGAATGAGGTGTCAAAACGTGCGGCCTATTTGGGAATGGTGTGCTATGACTTTTATAAGCGATCCGGCGTACGATGTTCGCCCGACGGGCGAAATAGCAGCGAAAAAAAACGCATTGACTTACATTGAAAAAAACGTAAAACGCCTCATAGCTCAGAGCGAGGATTTCGTAGAAATGTGAAATTTACGACATTTGTAGAGGCTGGCAGGCTCTTTAAGAATATACCTCACAAAGGGGTAAAAGTTGCACCCCTGGGGGGCAGGAGCGGCCCAAAGTTTTCCCATTCATTGTCTATGGCATAGGACGGCCCATGAAATGGGCCGTCCTACACCATAGTAAGCGATTTTGTATTGAACATAACTCTGGATCGCAGTGTCATAGAGACAAGGGGGCGGGCTCATTTTACTCAGACGACCAATCAGTCTCTCAGGATCATTGTGAAGCTATCAGGCCACGCCCCTAGCAACCATTTAGAGCACCTTAGCAACAAGTTCCATAGACTTCCATTGAAAGAGATCAAATGGATATCTCTGGATAGAAGAGTCATAGAAACATGAGGGTGGGCTCGTTTGACTCGGGGCAGCAAACAGCCAATCGTGAATCACATCAACACTTCCTAGCCCCTCCCTAGCAACCATTGTCGAGCACCTTAGCAACCAAAATTCACAGACTCATAGCTCAGAGCAAGGATGTCGCAGAAACGTGTAATTTGGCACATTTAAAGAGACTGGCAGGCTCTGTAAGAACATACCACACAATGGGGTAAAAGTTGCACCCCTGGGGGGCAGGAGGGGCCCAAAGTTGCCCCAATGAAGTACTATGGTGTAGGACAGCCCATGAAATGGGCTGTCCTACACCATAGTAAGCGATATTCTATTGAACATAACTCTGGATCACATTTGAAGAGGCTGGTAGGCTCTGCAACAACATACCACACAATGGGGTAAAAGTTGCACCCCTGGGGGGCAGGAGGGGCCCAAAGTTGCCCCATTCACGTACTATGGTGTAGGACAGCCCATGAAATGGGCTGTCCTACACCATAGAAACCGCATTTGTATTGAACATAACTCTGGATCACAGTGTCATAGAGACAAGGGGGCGGGCTCATTTTACTCAGACGACCAATCAGTCTCGCAGGATCATTGTGAAGCTTTCAAGCCACGCCCTAGCAACCATTTAGAGCTCCTTAGCAACAAGCTCCATAGACTTCCATTGAAAGACATCAAAGGGATATCTCAGGATAGAAGTGTCATAGAAACATGAGGGTGGGCTCGTTTGACTCGGGGCAGCAAACAGCCAATCCCCAATCACCTCAACACATCCTAGCCCCTCCCTAGCAACCATTGTCGAGTACCTTAGCAACCAAAATCCAAAGAGGGATATCTTCCATTCTGAATGTCATGGAGACGTAGGAGTTGGTTTATATCATTCACACTGACAAACAGCCTTTGGAGTTTCATGATTGGCAGCTGCCAAGCCACTCCCTAGCAACAAAACAGAGTACCCTAGCAACCATTTTGCAAGACCTATATCTCTGCATCAAAACATCGTATAGAGATGGGGGTTGGTTTATACATTCACACTGACTTTGGAGCTTCATGATTGGCAAATGCCAAGACACTCCTTAGCAACCAAACAGATTACCCTAGCAACCGTTTTGCAAGGCGTATATCTCTGCATCAGAACATCGTATAGAGATGGGGGTTGGCTCTTTTGACTCATGCTAGCAAACAGGACTTGCTACATGCTACACATGCTAGCAGTGAATAGCTACATGCTAATATTGATTAGCTAAGTGCTAAATCATGCCAATAAAATGCTACAAACACCATAGTAACCATCTGTGACAACTACCAACCACCAAGTAACACCATAGCAACTACCCAGAATACCCTAGCAACTGCCTAGCAACCACCCAGAACACCCTAGCAACCGCCTAGCCACCACCTAGCAACCGCCTAGCAAACACCCAGAACACCCTAGCAACCGCCTAGCAACCACCCAGAACACTCTAGCAACCGCCTAACAACCAACCAGAACACCCTAGCAACCGCCTAGCAACCACCTAGCAACCGCCTAGCAACCACCCAGAACACCCTAGCAACCACCTAGCAACCGCCTAGCAACCACCCAGAACACCCTAGCAACCGCCTAGCAACCACCCAATACACCCTAGCAACCGCCTAGCAACCACCCAGAACACCCTAGCAACCGCCTAGCAACCACCCAGAACACCCTAGCAACCGCCTAGCAACCACCCAATACACCCTAGCAACCACCTAGCAACCACCCAGAACTTCCTAGCAACCGCCTAGCAACCACCCAGAACACCCTAGCAACCGCCTAGCAACCACCCAGAACACCCTAGCAACTGCCTAGCAACCACCCAGAACACCCTAGCAACCGGCTAGCAACCACCCAGAACACCCTAGCAACTGCCTAGCAACCACCTAGAACACCCTAGCAACTGCCTATCAACCACCCAAAACAACCTAGTAACCACCCATAACACCCTACCAACCAACCGAACAACATGAATAAGCCATATCTCAGCAGCAGAACATCGTACAGACATGGTTGTTGGCTCGTATGCAATCATGTACCACACTCTAGCAACCGAGTGGTGAGTTTTGCCACTGCAAGCACCATTCACATTTTCTTCTGGAAATGTACGTTCTAGTTCTTATTCTTCTTCTTCTTCCACTTTTTTTTCGTCTCGCTACTCCTCCCGCAGTTTTTGTCACAGACCCATGAATGAGGTGTCAAAACGTGCGGCCTATTTGGGAATGGTGTGCTATGACTTTTATAAGCGGTCGGGGGTACGATGTTCGCCCCACGGGCGAAATAGCGGCGAAAAAAAACGCATAGACTTACATTGAAAAAAACGTAAAACGCCTCATAGCTCAGAGCGAGGATTTCGTAGAAATGTGAAATTTACGACATTTGAAGAGGCTGGCAGGCTCTTTAAGAATATACCTCACAATGGGGTAAAAGTTGCACCCCTGGGGGGCAGGAGCGCCCCAAAGTTTTCCCATTCATTGTCTATGGCATAGGACGGCCCATGAAATGGGCCGTCCTACATCATATTAAGCGATTTTGTATTGAACATAACTCTGGATCACAGTGTCATAGAGACAAGGGGGCGGGCTCATTTTACTCAGACGACCAATCAGTCTCTCAGGATCATTGTGAAGCTATCAGGCCACGCCCTTAGCAACCATTTAGAGCACCTTAGCAACAAGTTCCATAGACTTCCATTGAAAGAGATCAAATGGATATCTCTGGATAGAAGAGTCATAGAAACATGAGGGTGGGCTCGTTTGACTCGGGGCAGCAAACAGCCAATCGTAAATCACATCAACACTTCCTAGCACCTCCCTAGCAACCATTGTCGAGCACCTTAGCAACCAAAATTCACAGACTCATAGCTCAGAGCAAGGATGTCGCAGAAACGTGTAATTTGGCACATTTAAAGAGACTGGCAGGCTCTGTAAGAACATACCACACAATGGGGTAAAAGTTGCACCCCTGGGGGGCAGGAGGGGCCCAAAGTTGCCCCAATGAAGTACTATGGTGTAGGACAGCCCATGAAATGGGCTGTCCTACACCATAGTAAGCGATATTCTATTGAACATAACTCTGGATCACATTTGAAGAGGCTGGTAGGCTCTGTAACAACATACCACACAATGGGGTAAAATTTGCACCCCTGGGGGGCAGGACCGGCCCAAAGTTGCCCCGTTCACGTACTATGGTGTAGGACAGCCCATGAAATGGGCTGTCCTACACCATAGAAACCGCATTTGTATTGAACATAACTCTGGATCACAGTGTCATAGAGACAAGGGGGCGGGCTCATTTTACTCAGACGACAAATCAGTCTCTCAGGATCACTGTGAAGCTATCAAGCCACGCCCTAGCAACCATTTAGAGCACCTTAGCAACAAAATCCATAGACTTCCATTGAAAGACATCAAATGGATATCTCTGGATAGAAGTGTCATAGAAACATGAGGGTTGGCTCGTTTGACTCGGGGCAGAAAACAGCCAATCCCCAATCACCTCAACACATCCTAGCCCCTCCCTAGCAACCATTGTCGAGCACCTTAGCAACCAAAATCCAAAGAGGGATATCTTACATTCTGAATGTCACAGAGACGTGGGAGTTGGTTTATATCATTCATACTGACAAGCAGCCTTTGGAGTTTCATGATTGGCAGCTGTCAAGCCACTCCCTAGCAACAAAAGAGAGTACCCTAGCAACCATTTTGCAAGACCTATATCTCTGCATCAAAACATCGTATAGAGATGGGGGTTGGTTTATACATTCACACTGACTTTGGAGCTTCATGATTGGCAAATGCCAAGACACTCCCTAGCAACCAAACAGATTACCCTAGCAACCGTTTTGCATGGCGTATATCTCTGCATCAGAACATCGTATAGAGATGGGGGTTGGCTCTTTTGACTCATGCTAGCAAACAGGACTTGCTACATGCTACACATGCTAGCAGTGAATAGCTACATGCTAATATTGATTAGCTAAGTGCTAAATCATGCCAATAAAATGCTACAAACACCATAGTAACCATCTGTGACAACTTCCAACCACCTAGTAACACCATAGCAACTACCCAGAATACCATAGCAACTGCCTAGCAACCACCCAGAACACCCTAGCAACCACCTAGCAACCACCTAGCAACCGCCTAGCAACCGCCTAGCAACCATCCAGAACACCCTAGCAACCACCTAGCAACCACCTAGAACTCCCTAGCAACCGCCTAGCAACCACCCAGAACACCCTAGCAACCGCCTAGCAACCACCCAGAACACCCTAGCAACCGCCTAGCAACCACCTAGCAACCACCCAGAACACCCTAGCAACCGCCTAGCAACCACCCAGAACACCCTAGCAACCACCTAGCAACCGCCTAGCAACCACCCAGAACACCCTAGCAACCACCTAGCAACCACCCAGAACTCCCTAGCAACCGCCTAACAACCACCCAGACCACCCTAGCAACCGCCTAGCAACTGCCCAGCAACCGCCCATAACACCCTAGCAACTGCCTAGCAACCATCCAGAACACCCTAGCAACTGCCTAGCAACCATCCAGAACACCCTAGCAACCACCCGGACAACATGAATAAGCCATATCTCAGCAGCAGAACATCGTACAGACATGGTTGTTGGCTCGTACGCAATCATGTATCTCACCCTAGCAACCGGGTCATGTTTTTTGCCACTGCAAGCACCATTCACATTTTCTTCTGGAAATGTACGTTCTAGTATTGTAATTACTATTCACCTAGACAAAACTTTGGCACGCTACTCCTCCCGCACCGTTTGTCACAGACCCATGAGTGAGGCGTCAAATCAACCGGCTCATTGAGGAGAGGTGTGCTATGACGTTTCTAAGCGATCGGGTTTACGATGTTCGTCCGTCGGGCGAAAAATCCGCTGGAAAATGTCCCATAGACTTAACATTGGCACAAATATTGTGAGATCATATCTTTGGATCAGAAGGTCATAGAAACTTGGGGTTGGGCTCTATTGACCCGGCCTATTAAGCAGCCAATAAGTAGTGACATAATAACTTCATAGCCGCGCCCTAGCAACCACTTAGGGTACCCTAGCAACCATAAAACAACATTTACAAGCCATATTTCAGCTCCAGAAAATAGTAGAAACATGGAGTTCAGCTTTTTTGACTCAGACTGTCAACTAGTCTTTAAATATCATCCCATAAACTGTATAAGCACACCATAGCAACCATATAGAGTACCCTAGTAACCATACAAACACATGAATAAGTCATATCTCATCACCAGAACATCGTACAGGCACAATCATGTGCAACCGGGTCGTGTTTTTTGCCACGGCAAGCACCATTCACATTTTCTTCTGGAAATGTACATTCTAGTTAATGGTGCTTGCCTATAGGCAAAGCAACATTAGTGTTATTGCTCATACTTATTATTATTATTCTTCTTCTTCCACTTTTTTTTCGTCTCGCTACTCCTCCCGCAGTTTTTGTCACAGACCCATGAATGAGGTGTCAAAACGTGCGGCCTATTTGGGAATGGTGTGCTATGACTTTTATAAGCGATCGGGCGTACGATGTTCGCCCGCCGGGCGAAATAGCAGCGAAAAAAAACGCATAGACTTACATTGCGAAAAGCACGTAACGCCCCATAGCTCAGAGCGAGGATTTCGTAGAAATGTGAAATTTACGACATTTGTAGAGGCTGGCAGGCTCTTTAAGAATATACCTCACAATGGGGTAAAAGTTGCACCCCTGGGGGGCAGGAGCGGCCCAAAGTTTTCCCATTCATTGTCTATGGCATAGGACGGCCCATGAAATGGGCCGTCCTACACCATAGTAAGCGATTTTGTATTGAACATAACTCTGGATCACAGTGTCATAGAGACAAGGGGGCGGGCTCATTTTACTCAGACGACCAATCAGTCTCTCAGGATCATTGTGAAGCTATCAGGCCACGCCCCTAGCAACCATTTAGAGCACCTTAGCAACAAGTTCCATAGACTTCCATTGAAAGAGATCAAATGGATATCTCTGGATAGAAGAGTCATAGAAACATGAGGGTGGGCTCGTTTGACTCGGGGCAGCAAACAGCCAATCGTGAATCACATCAACACTTCCTAGCCCCTCCCTAGCAACCATTGTCGAGCACCTTAGCAACCAAAATTCACAGACTCATAGCTCAGAGCAAGGATGTCGCAGAAACGTGTAATTTGGCACATTTAAAGAGACTGGCAGGCTCTGTAAGAACATACCACACAATGGGGTAAAAGTTGCACCCCTGGGGGGCAGGAGGGGCCCAAAGTTGCCCCAATGAAGTACTATGGTGTAGGACAGCCCATGAAATGGGCTGTCCTACACCATAGTAAGCGATATTCTATTGAACATAACTCTGGATCACATTTGAAGAGGCTGGTAGGCTCTGTAACAACATACCACACAATGGGGTAAAAGTTGCACCCCTGGGGGGCAGGACCGGCCCAAAGTTGCCCCATTCACGTACTATGGTGTAGGACAGCCCATGAAATGGGCTGTCCTACACCATAGTAAGCGATATTCTATTGAACATAACTCTGGATCACAGTGTCATAGAGACAAGGGGGCGGGCTCATTTTACTCAGACGACCAATCAGTCTCTCAGGATCACTGTGAAGCTATCAAGCCACGCCCTAGCAACCATTTAGAGCACCTTAGCAACAAAATCCATAGACTTCCATTGAAAGACATCAAATGGATATCTTTGGATAGAAGTGTCATAGAAACATGAGGGTTGGCTCGTTTGACTCGGGGCAGAAAACAGCCAATCCCCAATCACCTCAACACATCCTAGCCCCTCCCTAGCAACCATTGTCGAGCACCTTAGCAACCAAAATCCAAAGAGGGATATCTTTCATTCTGAATGTCACAGAGACGTGGGAGTTGGTTTATATCATTCATACTGACAAGCAGCCTTTGGAGTTTCATGATTGGCTGCTGTCAAGCCACTCCCTAGCAACAAAAGAGAGTACCCTAGCAACCATTTTACAAGACCTATATCTCTGCATCAAAACATCGTATAGAGATGGGGGTTGGTTTATACATTCACACTGACTTTGGAGCTTCATGATTGGCAAATGCCAAGACACTCCCTAGCAACCAAACAGATTACCCTAGCAACCATTTTGCATGGCGTATATCTCTGCATCAGAACATCGTATAGAGATGGGGGTTGGCTCTTTTGACTCATGCTAGCAAACAGGACTTGCTACATGCTACACATGCTAGCAGTGAATAGCTACATGCTAATATTGATTAGCTAAGTGCTAAATCATGCCAATAAAATGCTACAAACACCATAGTAACCATCTGTGACAACTTCCAACCACCTAGTAACACCATAGCAACTACCCAGAATACCATAGCAACTGCCTATCAACCACCCAGAACACCCTAGCAACAGCCTAGCAACCACCTAGCAACCGCCTAGCGACCATCCAGAACACCCTAGCAACCGCCTAGCAACCACCTAGCAACCACCCAGAACACCCTAGCAACCGCCTAGCAACCACCTAGCAACCGCCTAGCAACCACCGAGAACACCCTAGAAACCGCCTAGCAACCACCTAGCAACCACCCAGAACACCCTAGCAACCGCCTAGCAACCACCCAGAACACCCTAGCAACCGCCTAGCAACCGCCTAGCAACCACCTAGCAACCGCCTAGCAACCACCCAGAACACCCTAGCAACCACCTAGCAACCACCCAAAACACCCTAGCAACCGCCTAGCAACCACCCAGAACACCCTAGCAACCGGGTCGTGTTTTTTGCCACTGCAAGCACCATTCACATTTTCTTCTGGAAATGTACGTTCTAGTTATTAATGGTGCTTGCCTATAGGCAAAGCAACATTAGTGTTATTGCTCATACTTATTAATGGTGCTTGCCTATAGGCAAAGCAACATTAGTGTTATTGCTCATACTTATTATTATTCTTCCACACAAAAGTTCGGCGCGTAACTCGCCCCGCACCGTTTGTCACAGACCCCTGAGTGAGGTGTCAAATCGACCGGCCCATTGAGGAGAGGTGTGCTATATCTTTTCTAAGCGATCGGGTGTACGATGTTCGCGCAGCGGACGAAAAAGCGGCCAAAAAAGTCCCATTGACTTAACATTGCGGAATTTTCAGAAATTCAAATTCAAATCCCAACTGTCATTTTTCACACACACAGACACAAAGGGCCTGACACCCCTGCATGTCTCCCCCTCTCTCTCCCTCAGAGGATTTATATTATCAAGCAGCCAATAAGTAATGGCCTAAAATCTTCATAGCCACACCATAGCAACCAGTTACAGCACCCTAGCAACCATAGGCTATAGGCACGAGGCCGCAGGCCTCGTGCACTCATTATAATGCACTCGTTTAATAGAGATTTTAAATACTCTGCGGCCGAGTGCCTAACCTTAGCCCTAACCCCATAGTAACCATCTGTGAAAACTACCAACCACCTAGTAACACCATAGCAACCAGTTACAGCACCCTAGCAACCATAGGCTATAGGCACGAGGCCGCAGGCCTCGTGCACTCATTATAATGCACTCGTTTAATAACACAACCACTCAAAATACCTTATAACTCCCTAGCAACACCCTAGCAACCACCCAATATACCTTAGAACTCCCTAGCAACACCATAGCAACCACCCAAAACACCTTAAAACACCCTAGGAACCACCCATAACACCCTAGCAACCACCCAAAATACCTTAGAACTCCCTAGCAACCACCCAAATTACCTCATAACTCCCTAGTAACACCATAGCAACCACCCAAAATACCTTAGAACTCCCTAGCAACACCCTAGCAACCACCCAAAATATCTCAGAACTCCCTAGCAACCACCAAGAACACCCTAGCAACTGCCTAGCAACCACCCAGAACACCCTAGCAACCACCCAGAACACCCTAGCAACTGCCTAGTAACCACCTAGAACACCCTAGCAACTGCCTAGTAACCACCTAGAACACCCTAGCAACTGCCTAGCAACCACCCAAAACACCCTAGTAACCACCCAGAACACCCTAGCAACCAACCCAAAACATGAATAAGCCATATCTCAGCAGCAGAACATCGTGCAGACATGGTTGTTGGCTCGTATGCAATCATGTACCACACTCTAGCAACCGAGTGGTGAGTTTTGCCACTGCAAGCACCATTCACATTTTCTTCTGGAAATGTACGTTCTAGTTATTATTAATGGTGCTTGCCTATAGGCAAAGCAACATTAGTGTTATTGCTCATACTTATTATTATTCTTCTTCTTCTTCTTCTTCCACTTTTTTTTCGTCTCGCTACTCCTCCCGCAGTTTTTGTCACAGACCCATGAATGAGGTGTCAAAACGTGCGGCCTATTTGGGAATGGTGTGCTATGACGTTTACAAACGATCGGGGGTGCGGTGTTCGCCCCACGGGCGAAATAGCGGCGAAAAAAAACGCATAGACTTACATTGAAAAAAACGTAAAACGCCTCATAGCTCAGAGCGAGGATTTCGTAGAAATGTGAAATTTACGACATTTGAAGAGGCTGGCAGGCTCTTTAAGAATATACCTCACAATGGGGTAAAAGTTGCACCCCTGGGGGGCAGGAGCGGCCCAAAGTTTTCCCATTCATTGTCTATGGCATAGGACGGCCCATGAAATGGGCCGTCCTACACCATAGTAAGCGATTTTTTATTGAACACAACTCTGGATCACAGTGTCATAGAGACAAGGGGGCGGGCTCATTTTACTCAGACGACCAATCAGTCTCTCAGGATCATTGTGAAGCTATCAGGCCACGCCCCTAGCACCCATTTAGAGCACCTTAGCAACAAGTTCCATAGACTTCCATTGAAAGAGATCAAATGGATATCTCTGGATAGAAGAGTCATAGAAACATGAGGGGGGTCTCGTTTGACTCAGGGCAGCAAACAGCCAATCATGAATCACATCAACACTTCCTAGCCCCTCCCTAGCAACCATTGTCGAGCACCTTAGCAACCAAAATTCACAGACTCATAGCTCAGAGCAAGGATGTCGCAGAAACGTGTAATTTGGCACATTTAAAGAGACTGGCAGGCTCTGTAAGAACATACCACACAATGGGGTAAAAGTTGCACCCCTGGGGGGCAGGAGGGGCCCAAAGTTGCCCCAATTAAGTACTATGGTGTAGGACAGCCCATGAAATGGGCTGTCCTACACCATAGTAAGCGATATTCTATTGAACATAACTCAGGATCACATTTGATGAGGCTGGTAGGCTCTGTAACAACATACCACACAATGGGGTAAAAGTTGCACCCCTGGGGGGCAGGAGGGGCCCAAAGTTGCCCCAATGAAGTACTATGGTGTAGGACAGCCCATGAAATGGGCTGTCCTACACCATAGTAAGCGATATTCTATTGAACATAACTCAGGATCACATTTGATGAGGCTGGTAGGCTCTGTAACAACATACCACACAATGGGGTAAAAGTTGCACCCCTGGGGGGCAGGACCGGCCCAAAGCTGCCCCATTCACGTACTATGGTGCAGGACAGCCCATGAAATGGGCTGTCCTACACCATAGAAACCGCATTTGTATTGAACATAACTCTGGATCACAGTGTCATAGAGACAAGGGGGCGGGCTCATTTTACTCAGACGACCAATCAGTCTCTCAGGATCATTATGAAGCTTTCAAGCCACGCCCTAGCAACCATTTAGAGCTCCTTAGCAACAAGCTCCATAGACTTCCATTGAAAGACATCAAAGGGATATCTCAGGATATAAGTGTCATAGAAACATGAGGGTGGGCTCGTTTGAATCGGGGCAGCAAACAGCCAATCCCGAATCACCTCAACACTTCCTAGCCCCTCCCTAGCAACCATTGTCGAGGACCTTAGCAACCAAAATCCAGACAGGGATATCTTCCATTCTGAATGTCACAGAGACGTGGGAGTTGGTTTATATCATTCATACTGACAAGCAGCCTTTGGAGTTTCATGATTGGCAGCTGCCAAGCCACTCCCTAGCAACAAAAGAGAGTACCCTAGCAACCATTTTGCAAGACCTATATCTCTGCATTAAAACATCGTATAGAGATGGGGGTTAGTTTATACATTCACACTGACTTTGGAGCTTCATGATTGGCAAATGCCAAGACACTCCCTAGCAACCAAACAGATTACCCTAGCAACCGTTTTGCAAGGCGTATATCTCTGCATCAGAACATCGTATAGAGATGGGGGTTGGCTCTTTTGACTCATGCTAGCAAACAGGACTTGCTACATGCTACACATGCTAGCAGTGAATAGCTACATGCTAATATTGATTAGCTAAGTGCTAAATCACGCCAATAAAATGCTATTAACACCATAGTAACCATCTGTGACAACTACCAACCACCTAGTAACACCATAGCAACTACCCAGAATACCCTAGCAACCGCCTAGCAACCACCCAGAACACCCTAGCAACCACCTAGCAACCACCCAGAACACCCTAGCAACTGCCTAGCAACCAACCAGAACACCATAGCAACCGCCTAGCAACCACCCAGAACACCCTAGCAACCGCCTAGCAACCACCCAGAACACCCTAGCAACCACCTAGCAACCACCCAGAACACCCTAGCAACAGCCTAGCAACCACCCAGAAAACCCTAGCAACCACCTAGCAACCGCCTAGCAACCACCCAGAACACCCTAGCAACCGCCTAGCAACACCCTAGCAACCACCCGGAACACCCTAGCAACTGCCTAGCAACCACCCAGAACACCCTAGCAACCACCTAGAACACCCTAGCAACCACCTGAACAACATGAATAAGCCATATCTCAGCAGCAGAACATCGTACAGATATGGTTGTTGGCTCGTATGCAATCATGTACCACACTCTAGCATCCGAGTGTCGAGTTTTGCCACTGCAAGCACCATTCACATTTTCTTCTGGAAATGTACGTTCTAGTTAATGGTGCTTGCTTTAGCAAGGCATCATTATTGTTATCCGTCATACTTATTATTATTTTTATTTTTATTCTTCCACACAAAAGTTTGGCGCGCTACTCCTCCTGGACCGTTTGTCACAGACCCATGAATGAGGTGTCAAAACGTGCGGCCTATTCGGGAATCGTGTGCTATGACTTTTATAAGCGATCGGGGGTGCGGTGGTCGCCCCAGGGGCGAAAAAGTCGCCGAAAAATCCCATAGACTTAACATTGCGTCAAACTTTGATGCCTCATAGCTCAGAGCGAGGATTTTGCAGAAATGTGAAATTTACCACATTTGGAGAGGTTGGCAGGCTCTGTAAGAATATACCTCACAATGGGGTAAAAGTTGCACCCCTGGGGGGCAGGAGCGCCCCAAAGTTTCCCATTGACTTAACATGGTGTAGGACGGCCCATGAAATGGGCCGTCCTACACCATAGTAAGCGATTTTGTATTGAACATAACTCTGGATCACAGTGTCATAGAGACAAGGGGGCGGGCTCATTTTACTCAGACGACCAATCAGTCTCTCAGGGTCATTGTGAAGCTATCAGGCCACGCCCCTAGCAACCATTTAGAGCACCTTAGCAACAAGTTCCATAGACTTCCATTGAAAGAGATCAAATGGATATCTCTGGATAGAAGAGTCATAGAAACATGAGGGTGGTCTCGTTTGACTCGGGGCAGCAAACAGCCAATCATGAATCACATCAACACTTCCTAGCCCCTCCCTAGCAACCATTGTCGAGCAGCTTAGCAACCAAAATTCACAGACTCATAGCTCAGAGCAAGGATGTCGCAGAAACGTGTAATTTGGCACATTTAAAGAGACTGGCAGGCTCTGTAAGAACATACCACACAATGGGGTAAAAGTTGCACCCCTGGGGGGCAGAAGGGGCCCAAAGTTGCCCCAATGAAGTACTATGGTGTAGGACAGCCCATGAAATGGGCTGTCCTACACCATAGTAAGCGATATTCTATTGAACATAACTCTGGATCACATTTGAAGAGGCTGGTAGGCTCTGTGACAACATACCACACAATGGGGTAAAAGTTGCACCCCTGGGGGGCAGGACCGGCCCAAAGTTGCCCCAATGAAGTACTATTCATGGGCTGTCCTACACCATAGAAACCGCATTTGTATTGAACATAACTCTGGATCACAGTGTCATAGAGACAAGGGGGCGGGCTCATTTTACTCAGACGACCAATCAGTCTCTCAGGATCATTGTGAAGCTTTCAAGCCACGCCCTAGCAACCATTTAGAGCTCCTTAGCAACAAGCTCCATAGACTTCCATTGAAAGACATCAAAGGGATATCTCAGGATATAAGTGTCATAGAAACATGAGGGTGGGCTCGTTTGACTCGGGGCAGCAAACAGCCAATCCCCAATCACCTCAACACATCCTAGCCCCTCCCTAGCAACCATTGTCGAGCACCTTAGCAACCAAAATCCAAAGAGGGATATCTTCCATTCTGAATGTCACAGAGACGTGGGAGTTGGTTTATATCATTCATACTGACAAGCAGCCTTTGGAGTTTCATGATTGGCAGCTGCCAAGCCACTCCCTAGCAACAAAAGAGAGTACCCTAGCAACCATTTTGCAAGACCTATATCTCTGCATCAAAACATCGTATAGAGATGGGGGTTGGTTTATACATTCACACTGACTTTGGAGCTTCATGATTGGCAGCTGCCAAGCCACTCCTTAGCAACCAAACAGATTACCCTAGCAACCGTTTTGCAAGGCGTATATCTCTGCATCAGAACATCGGATAGAGATGGGGGTTGGCTCTTTTGACTCATGCTAGCAAACAGGACTTGCTACATGCTACACATGCTAGCAGTGAATAGCTACATGCTAATTTTGATTAGCTAAGTGCTAAATCATGCCAATAAAATGCTACAAACTCCATAGTAACCATCTGTGACAACTACCAACCACATAGTAACACCATAGCAACTACCCAGAATACCCTAGCAACTGCCTAGCAACGCCCTAGCAACCACAAAAATACCCTAGCAACCGCCTAGCAACCGCCCAGAACACCCTAGCAACCGCCTAGAAACCACCCAGAACTCCCTAGCAACCGCCTAGCAACCACCCATAACACCCTAGCAACCGCCTAGCAACCGCCTAGCAACCACCCATAACACCCTAGCAACCGCCTAGCAACCGCCTAGCAACCACCCAGTACACCCTAGCAACTGCCTAGCAACCGCCTAGCAACCACCCAGAACACCCTAGCAACCGCCTAGCAACCACCCAGAACTCCCTAGCAACCGCCTAGCAACCACCCATAACACCCTAGCAACCACCCAGAACACCCTAGCAACCGCCTAGCAACCACCTAGCAACCACCCAGAACACCCTAGCAACCGCCTAGCAACACCCTAGCAACCACATAGCAACCAAACAGAACACCCTAGCAACTGCCTAGCAACCACCCAGAACACCCTAGCAACCACCCAGAACACCCTAGCAACCACCCGAACAACATGAATAAGCCATATCTCAGCAGCAGAACATCGTACAGACATGGTTGTTGGCTCGTATGCAATCATGTACCACACTCTAGCAACCGAGTGTCGAGTTTTGCCACTGCAAGCACCATTCACATTTTCTTCTGGAAATGTACGTTCTAGTTACTGGTGCTTGCTTTAGCAAGGCAACAGTATTGTTATTGCTCATACTTATTAATGGTGCTTGCTTTAGCAAGGCATCATTATTGTTATTGCTCATACTTATTATTAATGGTGCTTGCCTATAGGCAAAGCAACATTAGTGTTATTGCTCATACTTATTATTCTTTTTATTTTTATTCTTCCACACAAAAGTTTGGCGCGCTACTCCTCCTGGACCGTTTGTCACACACCCCTGAATGAGGTGTCAAAACGTGCGGCCTATTCGGGAATCGTGTGCTATGACTTTTATAAGCGATCGGGGGTGCGGTGTTCGCCCCAGGGGCGAAAAAGCGGCCCAAAAAGTCCCATAGACTTAACATTGCGTCTAACTTTGACGTCTCATAGCTCAGAGCGAGGATTTCGTAGAAATGTGAAATTTACCACATTTGGAGAGGTTGGCAGGCTCTGTAAGAATATACCTCACAATGGGGTAAATGTTGCACCCCTGGGGGGCAGGAGCGCCCCAAAGTTTCCCATTGACTTAACATGGTGTAGGACGGCCCATGAAATGGGCCGTCCTACACCATAGTAAGCGATTTTGTATTGAACATAACTCTGGATCACAGTGTCATAGAGACAAGGGGGCGGGCTCATTTTACTCAGACGACCAATCAGTCTCTCAGGATCATTGTGAAGCTATCAGGCCACGCCCCTAGCAACCATTTAGAGCACCTTAGCAACAAGCTCCATAGACTTCCATTGAAAGAGATCAAATGGATATCTCTGGATAGAAGAGTCATAGAAACATGAGGGTGGGCTCGTTTGACTCAGGGCAGCAAACAGCCAATCATGAATCACATCAACACTTCCTAGCCCCTCCCTAGCAACCATTGTCGAGCAGCTTAGCAACCAAAATTCACAGACTCATAGCTCAGAGCAAGGATGTCGCAGAAACTTGTAATTTGGAACATTTAAAGAGACTGGCAGGCTCTGTAAGAACATACCACACAATGGGGTAAAAGTTGCACCCCTGGGGGGCAGAAGGGGCCCAAAGTTGCCCCAATGAAGTACTATGGTGTAGGACAGCCCATGAAATGGGCTGTCCTACACCATAGAAACCGCATTTGTATTGAACATAACTCTGGATCACAGTGTCATAGAGACAAGGGGGCGGGCTCATTTTACTCAGACGACCAATCAGTCTCTCAGGATCATTGTGAAGCTTTCAAGCGATGCCCTAGCAACCATTTAGAGCTCCTTAGCAACAAGCTCCATAGACTTCCATTGAAAGACATCAAAGGGATATCTCAGGATATAAGTGTCATAGAAACATGAGGGTGGGCTCGTTTGACTCGGGGCAGCAAACAGCCAATCCCCAATCACCTCAACACATACTAGCCCCTCCCTAGCAACCATTGTCGAGCACCTTAGCAACCAAAATCCAAAGAGGGATATCTTCCATTCTGAATGTCACAGAGACGTGGGAGCTGGTTTATATCATTCACACTGACAAGCAGCCTTTGGAGTTTCATGATTGGCAACTGCCAAGCCACTCCCTAGCAACAAAAGAGAGTACCCTAGCAACCATTTTGCAAGACCTATATCTCTGCATCAAAACATCGTATAGAGATGGGGGTTGGTTTATACATTCACACTGACTTTGGAGCTTCATGATTGGCAAATGCCAAGACACTCCCTAGCAACCAAACAGATTACCCTAGCAACCGTTTTGCAAGGCGTATATCTCTGCATCAGAACATCGTATAGAGATGGGGGTTGGCTCTTTTGACTCATGCTAGCAAACAGGACTTGCTACATGCTACACATGCTAGCAGTGAATAGCTACATGCTAATATTGATTAGCTAAGTGCTAAATCATGCCAATAAAATGCTACAAACACCATAGTAACCATCTGTGACAACTACCAACCACCTAGTAACACCATAGCAACTACCCAGAATACCCTAGCAACTGCCTAGCAACCACCCAGAACACCCTAGCAACCGCCTAGCAACCACCTAGCAGCCGCCTAGCAACCATCCAGAACACCCTAGCAACCGCCTAGCAACCACCCAGAACACCCTAGCAACCGCCTAGCAACCACCCAGAACACCCTAGCAATCGCCTAGCAACCACCTAACAACCGCCTAGCAACCACCCAGAACACCCTAGCAACTGCCTAGCAACACCCTAGCAACCACCCAGAAGACCCTAGCAACCGCCTAGCAACCATTCAGAATACCCTAGCAACCGCCTAGCAACCACCTAGCAACCTCCCAGAACACCCTAGCAACCGCCTAGCAACACCCTAGCAACCACCCAGAACACCCTAGCAACTGCCTAGCAACTGCCTAGCAACCACCTTGCAACCACCTAGCAACCACCCAAAACACCCTAGCAACTGCCTAGCAACCACCCAGAACACCCTAGCAACCACCCAGAACACCCTAGCAACCACCCGAACAACATGAATAAGCCATATCTCAGCAGCAGAACATCGTACAGACTCGTATGCAATCATGTACCACACTCTAGCATCCGAGTGTCGAGTTTTGCCACTGCAAGCACCATTCACATTTTCTTCTGGAAATGTACGTTCTAGTTATTATTCTTCTTCTTCCACTTTTTTTTCGTCTCGCTTCTCCTCCCGCAGTTTTTGTCACAGACCCATGAATGAGGTGTCAAAACGTGCGGCCTATTTGGGAATGGTGTGCTATGACGTTTACAAGCGATCAGGGGTGCGGTGTTCGCCCCACGGGCGAAATAGCGGCGAAAAAAAACGCATAGACTTACATTGAAAAAAACGTAAAACGCCTCATAGCTCAGAGCGAGGATTTCGTAGAAATGTGAAATTTACGACATTTGAAGAGGCTGGCAGGCTCTTTAAGAATATACCTCACAATGGGGTAAAAGTTGCACCCCTGGGGGGCAGGAGCGGCCCAAAGTTTTCCCATTCATTGTCTATGGCATAGGACGGCCCATGAAATGGGCCGTCCTACACCATAGTAAGCGATTTTGTATTGAACACAACTCTGGATCACAGTGTCATAGAGACAAGGGGGCGGGCTCATTTTACTCAGACGACCAATCAGTCTCTCAGGATCATTGTGAAGCTATCAGGCCACGCCCCTAGCAACCATTTAGAGCACCTTAGCAACAAGTTCCATAGACTTCCATTGAAAGAGATCAAATGGATATCTCTGGATAGAAGAGTCATAGAAACATGAGGGTGGTCTCGTTTGACTCAGGGCAGCAAACAGCCAATCATGAATCACATCAACACTTCCTAGCCCCTCCCTAGCAACCATTGTCGAGCACCTTAGCAACCAAAATTCACAGACTCATAGCTCAGAGCAAGGATGTCGCAGAAATGTGTAATTTGGCACATTTAAAGAGACTGGCAGGCTCTGTAAGAACATACCACACAATGGGGTAAAAGTTGCACCCCTGGGGGGCAGGAGGGGCCCAAAGTTGCCCCAATGAAGTACTATGGTGTAGGACAGCCCATGAAATGGGCTGTCCTACACCATAGTAAGCGATATTCTATTGAACATAACTCAGGATCACATTTGATGAGGCTGGTAGGCTCTGTAACAACATACCACACAATGGGGTAAAAGTTGCACCCCTGGGGGGCAGGACCGGCCCAAAGCTGCCCCATTCACGTACTATAAAGAGATCAAATGGATATCTCTAGCTAGTCCATAAAAAAAAAAAGTGTCCTTTTCGTCATTGGAGAGCGGGTTCGCGGACGCTGGTCCGCGGACGAGCGCGCCGGCCCCCCGAAATTTTTGGGGGGCCGGCCGACGCCGCCACCCGACCCAGGACGGGCGCCCGACACACGCGGGCAGGCGCGAGGGGCCCCCACGCCCTCGGGGGCCCGACGGGAGGCCCCCGTGTTCAGAGACCCCTTTAAGCAGTTCCGCCTTCGTCCTTGGTGTGGCGCCACACGTGACCCGTCCCACTAACCCACTATTTGTCCGTTTGACCACTGGTTTAGTGGCCCCCCCCCCCCCGTCCCACGAAACCACTATTTGTCCAATAACCCATTATATGGCGCAAACGTCCAGTCGGCCACTCCCACCAGACTCCGAGGCCACGCCCCCCGTCCCACGAACCCACTATTTGTCCGTTTGACCAATGTTTTGCGCAGACCCCCCCGCCCACCCCCCCCGTCCCACGAAACCACTATTTGTCCAATAACCCACTATATGGCGCAAACTTCCCGTCGACCCCGCCCCCCGACTCCGAGGCCACGCCCCCGTCCCACGAACCCACTATTTGTCCAATAACCCACTATTTGGCGGAAACGTCCCGTTGCCCCCCCCCCGAAACCCCCCCACCCCCCCACGTCCCACGAACCCACTATTTGTCCAATAACCCACTATTTGGGGCAAATGCCCCCCCGCCCCACCCCGACACCCCCCCACCCACCCCCCGTCCCACGGAACCACTATTTGTCCAATAACCCACTATTTTGGGAAAACGTCCCGTTGCCCCCCCCAACACCCCCCCACCCCACCCCCCGTCCCACGAACCCACTATTTGTCCAATAACACACTGTTTTGGGAAGACGTCCCACTAACCCACTATTTTTACCATGGGATAAATGCTACGTGGGATCATCCCACGAACCCACTATTTGTCCAATAACCCACTATTTTTGTAAAATGATTTTCCCGCCGTACATGAAAATATGCTGAAATCGGACACAATCCCACGTGCCATCGGTTGAATGGGGATTCAGACAGTTCCTTTGATAGACATTTTTTCTAAAGGTCCTGTCTTGATGAAAACTACTTTACTGTACTCAGGGGCCTCCCCTGAGTCCATAGCACCAAGTCCCATCCCATAATTCCACTGTCCACGAACCCACTATTTTTACAATGGGATAAATGCTACGTGGGATCATCCCACGAAGCCACTATTTGTCCAATAACCCACTATTTTTGAAAAATGATTTTCCCGCATAGTGGGTTATTGGACAAATAGTGGCTTCGTGGGATGATCCCACGTAGCATTTATTCAATGGAAAAAAATAGTGGGTTCGTGGACAGTTGAATTATGGGATGGGACTTGGTGCTGTGGACTCAGGGGAGGCCCCTGAGTGCAGTAAAATAGTTTTCATCTAGAAAGGACCTTTAAAAAAAATGTTATGTCCAATATTGACTTGGTGGGAAATCATGATACAAAAATAGTGGGTTATTGGACAAAAAGTGGCTTCGTGGACACGTGTTTTTTAAGCCCATCTTTAATATTTTTTTTGATAAAAACTATTTTACAGCACTCAGGGGCCCCCCCTGAGTCTGTGGGACCAAGTCCCATCCCAAAATTCCACCGTCCAGGAACCCACTATTTTTTTCCATTGAATAAATGCTACGTGGGATCTCCATATCTCAGCTCTGGAAAGGTCTAGAACCTCCATTTTGCCATTCCTCTCTTAGTCCCAACACCCTCTAACAGAATCCAGAGTTTCAAGAAGATCAGAGAAACTTTTTTTCCAGACCCAAAAAAAGCGTAAGGGGTATGCCTGTCGGTTTTTTTGGGTCCGAAAAAAAAGTTTCTCTGATCTTCTTGAAACTCTGGATTCTGTTAGAGGGTGTTGAGGCCTAGAGAGGAATCCAAAAATGGAGGTTCTAGATCATTCTAGAGCTGAGATATGGAGATCCCACGTAGCATTTATTCAATGGAAAAAAATAGTGGGTTCCTGGACGGTGGAATTATGGGATGGGACTTGGTTCTATGGACTCAGGGGAGGCCCCTGAGTGCTGTAAAATAGTTTTTATCAAAAAAATATTAAAGATGGGCTCATAAACCACGTGTCCACGAAGCCACTATTTGTCCAATAACCCACTATTTTTGTATCATGATTTTCCAATAAGTCTATATTGGACATAACATTTTTTTTAAAAGATTCTGTCTTGATAAAAACTACTTTACTGCACTCAGGGGCCTCCCCTGAGTCTGTGGGACCAAGTCCCATCCCATAATTCCACTGTCCACGAACCCACTATTTTTTTCCATTGGATAAATGCTACGTGGGATCATCCCACGAAGCCACTATTTGTCCAATAACCCACTATTTTTGGAAAATGATTTTCCCGCATACATGAAAATATGCTGCAAATGGACACAATCCCACGTGCCATCGGTTGAATGGGGATTCAGACAGTTCATTTGATAGACATTTTAATTAAAGTCCCTATCTTGATGAAAACTATTTTACTGCACTCAGGGGCCTCCCCTGAGTCTGTGGGACCAAGTCCCATCCCATAATTCCACTGTCCACGAACCCACTATTTGGTACAATGGGATAAATGCTACGTGGGATCATCCCACGAAGCCACTATTTGTCCAATAACCCACTATATTTGTCCAATAACCCACTATTTGTCCAATAACCCACTATTTGGCGCAAACGTCCAATAACCCACTATTTGTCCAATAACCCACTATTTGGCGCAAACGTCCAATAACCCACTATTTGTCCAATAACCCACTATTTGTCCAATAACCCACTATTTGTCCAATAACCCACTATATGTGTCCAATAACCTACTATTTGTCCAATAACCCACTATTTGGCGCAAACGTCCAATAACCCACTATTTGTCCAATAACCCACTATTTGGCGCAAACGTCCAATAACCCACTATTTGTCCAATAACCCACTATTTGTCCAATAACCCACAATTTGTCCAATAACCCACTATTTGTCCAATAACCCACTATTTGTCCAATAACCCACTATTTGTCCAATAACCCACTATTTGTCCAATAACCCACTATTTGTCCAATAACCCACTATTTGTCCAATAACCCACTATTTGGCGCAAACGTCCAATAACCCACAATTTGTCCAATAACCCACTATTTGTCCAATAACCCACTATTTGTCCAATAACCCACTATTTGTCCAATAACCCACTATTTGTCCAATAACCCACTATATTTGTCCAATAACCCACTATTTGTCCAATAACCCACTATTTGGCGCAAACGTCCAATAACCCACTATTTGTCCAATAACCCACTATATTTGTCCAATAACCCACTATTTGTCCAATAACCCACTATTTGGCGCAAACGTCCAATAACCCACTATTTGTCCAATAACCCACTATTTGTCCAATAACCCACTATTTGTCCAATAACCCACTATTTGGCGCAAACGTCCAATAACCCACTATTTGTCCAATAACCCACTATATTTGTCCAATAACCCACTATTTGTCCAATAACCCACTATTTGGCGCAAACGTCCCGTTGCCCCCCCCAACACCACCCACCCCCACCCCCCGTCCCACGAACCCACTATTTCTACAATGGAATAAATGCTACGTGGGATCCATAGGCCCCGAACTTTGAACGGCTATAACTCAGCGACCAAGCCACCTAGAGGCACCAAACTCGGGTCAAAGTAGGGTCCCCAGGGGCCCTCTCCAACGCGCCCTAGCCCGTGCTTCTAGGGGCCCCACGGTCCGAGATACGGGGCCCAACAGGAAAGGGTGCATTTCAGAAGGAAGGGTCCCAGAGGCTCGGGACTCTGGGGTCTGAGAGGGCCCCTTGGGGACCCTCACCACCCCGAAGGATGACCCGCTGGGACTCTTCCTTTCCGAGATATCGACCGTTTTGTCCAAAAGTCCCTTGTGTATAACCGGGTGTATCTCGGGGACCCAACCGAGTTGGAGCTCCAAACTCTGGGCATGAGGAGGGCCCATGGGGCCCCTTCAGACCCCACCGTCCCCAGCTCCTGGGACCTTCCGTTTCCGAGATACGGCCACTTCCTGTCCAGGTTTGACCGGGTATATCTCGGGAACCAAGCCGAGTTGGAGCTCCAAACTCCTGGTGTGGAGAGGTACCCATGGGCACCCCATGACCCCAGAGTATGGAACCCAAAGTCGGCTTGGTTCCTGAGTTATGCCCGGTCAAAAATGGGACTTTCATCCTTCCGACAATTCACCCGGATCCTCCCGAGAACTCACCCGTTCCAATCCAGTTGAAACTCGGGATTCTGGTAGAGGGTGATGAGACTTAGACATGAGTGCAAGAATGGAGGCTCTAGAGCCATCCAGAGCTGAGATATGGAGATCCCACGTAGCATTTATCCAATGGTAAAAATAGTGGGTTCGTGGACAGTGGAATTATGGGATGGGACTTGGTCCTATGGACTCAGGGGAGGCCCCTGAGTGCAGTAAAGTAGTTTTCATCAAGATAGGACCTTTGGAAAAAAAACTATGTCCAATATTGACTTTGTGGGAAATCATGATACAAAAATAGTGGGTTATTGGACAAATAGTGGCTTCGTGGACACAAGGTTTTTAAGCTCAGCTTTCACTTTTTTTTAATAAAAACTATTTTACAGCACTCAGGGGCCCCCCCTGAGTCTGTGGGACCAAGTCCCATCTCAAAATTCCACCGTCCAGGAACCCACTATTTTTTTCCATTGAATAAATGCTACGTGGGATCTCCATATCTCAGCTCTGGAAGGGTCTAGAACCTCCATTTTGCCATTCCTCTCTAGGCCTAGACACCCTCTAACAGAATCCAGAGTTTCAAGAAGATCAGAGAAACTTTTTTTCCAGACCCAAAAAAAGCGTAAGGGGTATGCCTGTCGGTTTTTTTGGGTCCGAAAAAAAAGTTTCTCTGATCTTCTTGAAACTCTGGATTCTGTTAGAGGGTGTTGAGACTAAGAGAGGAATGCAAAAATGGAGGTTCTAGATCAATCTAGAGCTGAGATATGGAGATCCCACGTAGCATTTATTCAATGGAAAAAAATAGTGGGTTCCTGGACAGTGGAATTATGGGATGGGACTTGGTTCTATGGACTCAGGGGAGGCCCCTGAGTGCTGTAAAATAGTTTTTATCAAAAAAATATTAAAGATGGGCTCATAAACCACGTGTCCACGAAGCCACTTTTTGTCCAATAACCCACTATTTTTGAATCATGATTTCCCGACGAGTCAATATTGGACATAGTTTTTTTTTAAGAGGTCCTGTCTTGATAAAAACTACTTTACTGCACTCAGGGGCCTCCCCTGAGTCCATAGCACCAAGTCCCATCCCATAATTCCACTGTCCACGAACCCACTATTTTGTACTATTGAATAAATGCTACGTGGGATCATCCCACGAAGCCACTATTTGTCCAATAACCCACTATTTTTGGAAAATGATTTTCCCGCCACCCATGTAAATATGCTGCAATTGGACACAATCCCACGTGCCATCGGTTGAATGGGGATTCAGTCAGTTCCTTTGATAGACATTTTAATTAAAATTCCTGTCTTGATGAAAACTACTTTACTGTACTCAGGGGCCTCCCCTGAGTCCATAGCACCAAGTCCCATCCCATAATTCCACTGTCCACGAACCCACTATTTTTACAATGGGATAAATGCTACGTGGGATCATCCCACGAAGCCACTATTTGTCCAATAACCCACTATTTTTGTCCAATAACCCACTATTTGTCCAATAACCCACTATTTGGCGCAAACGTCCAATAACCCACTATTTGTCCAATAACCCACTATATTTGTCCAATAACCCACTATTTGTCCAATAACCCACTATTTGGCGCAAACGTCCAATAACCCACTATTTGTCCAATCACCCACTATTTGTCCAATAACCAAATACTTTTGTAAAATGATTTTTTTGGGGGGGGGGGCCCGGGGCCCGTGACTCTCCCGTTCAGGAGAGGGTCCCCTCGGGACACCTTCACCCGAGTTTGAGCTCTCTGCGTCTTTGCGTTGCCAAGATATGAGCCGTTTTGTCCCAGAGGTCGAGAGGTCACCTTTCGGACGCCATTTTGATTGGCGCGCCGTGGTTTTCGGCTAATAGCTCGGCCAAAACACCACCGAAATTCATGAAATTTTTACCATTCTTTTCAGCTCGACTAGACGGTTCCGTAGAGCCCGGGGCCCGCCGGATCCGTCGAGTTTTGGCCTTGATAATTGTTCGTTTGTATCTGTATCTCGGGGGCCCAGGGGCCCACGAGGCCGCGGGTGGTCTCAAAGTAAAGGTCTCGACCCGTTCTAAACACGATAAAACGTTAGGTGTCCATAGGACCCAGTGGGTCATCATGAAAAATAAAAAAGTCTCCAGTCACCATCCACATTTTCAGTCACCATTCACAATCACTGGGTTATTTTACAATTGGGGGTCAGGAAACGCTTTGGAAGCGGCTAGGGCCCTCAAACTCGGGGGCCCGACTCGGGGTCACTAGACGACAGTGCTCGCCGAGTTTCGGGCTCCTACGACCTTCCGTCTCCGTACGGACGCGCGTTTCGTTGGTTTGACCTTTTTGACCCCTTGCACATGTTTTTCACCCTTTTTCGACCTTTCGACCCCTGAACGAGGTCCCAGGGGCCCCAAACTTTCAGGGCCGAACCAGGGGGCCGTGCCGAGAAGGATAACGGCGGCCCCTAGTCGATCGGCCCTTCCGAAGCGGCGTCCGCGAAACCACTATAGAAAAACCCATTCATTTAATGGGCAAGTGGGATTTTGATAGAAAGGTCCCAGGGGCCCCAAACTCAGCACGGTGAACCCTGGGCCCGCCCTGAGTGACGTACCGATAGGGCCCGGGCCCTAGGGCCTGAGAAACTTGATCCATCTCTCTGTCTGCCACTGAGGTCAATGGCAGACACTTGTAAACAGGCCCGTTTTCAGCAGTACACTCGCCCTGACTTTAAACGCTTGCCAAGTGGCTAGGGCCCTCAAACTCGGGGGCCCGACTCAGGGGCCCTAGACGACGGAACTCGCCGAGTTTCGGGCTCCTGCGACTTTCCGTCTCCTTACGGGGGCCGTCCCACCTCCCATTTAAAAGGCATAGCGGTTTCGCGGACGAGCATCCTTTTTCGACTTCGTGACCCCTGAACGAGGTCCCAGGGGCCCCAAACTTTCAGGGCCGCACCAGGGGGCCGTGGCGAGTCGGAAAACGGCGCCCCCTAGTCGATCGGCCCTTCCGAAGCGGCGTCCGCGAAACCACTATGGGGACCCATTCATTTAATGGGCGAGTGGGATTTTTATAGAAAGGTCCCAGGGGCCCCAAACTTTCACGGGCCGCACCAGGGGCCCGTGGCGAGAAGGAAAACGGCGCCCCCTAGTCGATCGGCCCTTCCGAAGCGGCGTCCACGAAACCACTATGGGGCCCCATTGATTTAATGGGCGAGTGGGATTTTTATAGAAATGTCCCAGGGGCCCCAAATTCGGTACTGTGGCTCCAGGGCCCGCCCCGAGTGACGTACCGAAAGCACCAGGCCCTAGAGCGAGGGCAAGTATTTTTTAGCCTCTGTGCAAAATCTCTTCCTTTGCCTGACTCTCAAAAAGCCTTTTCAGGCCTCTGAATGATTTTTTGGCGGGGGAGGGGCGGTTTTTCAAAAGGGCCCTAGGGCCCCACGATTCGGGGCCCCGCGTCAGGGGCCCCTGGAGAGTCGGGATCTGAAGTATCGAGGCACCACCACCCTCCGTCTGCGTACGGGGGCCGTCCCACGGCCCATTTAAAAGGCATAGTGGTTTCGCGGACGAGCGTCCCCTTTTTCGACCTCGCGGCCCCTGAACGGGGGCCCCGGGGCCCCAAACTTTCCCGCCCGCACCGGGGGGCCGTGGCGAGTCGGAAAACGGCGCCCCCTAGTCGATCGGCCCTTCCGAAGCGGCGTCCGCGAAACCACTACGGCGAATACATTCATTTAATGGGCGAGTGGGATTTTGATAGAAATGTCCCCGGGGCCCCAAACTCGGCACGGTGGCCCCTGGGCCCGCCCCGAGCGACATACCAAAGGCGCTAGGCTCTAGAGCCAAGGCAACCCCTTCCCGCCCTTTTAACCCTAATCTCGGCCTTGTGTCTCTTCCACTCATGTACCCTAAGAGCCTTTTGAGTGAAAGTTGGTTATAAGGGGGGAACTTTGTGCAGGAAGGTCCTAGGGCCCCACGCTTCGGGGCCCTGAGTCGGGGGCCCCTGGAGAGTCGGGATCTGAAGTATCGAGGTACCATGACCCTGCGTTTCCGTACGGGGGCCATCCCACGGACCATTTAGCGGCGTAGCGGGTTCGCGGACGAGGGGCCCTTTTTTGACCTCGCGGCCCCTGAACGGGGTCCCAGGGGCCCCAAACTTTTCCGCCCGCACCAGGGGGCCGTGGCGAGTCGGAAAATGGCGGCCCCAAGTCGATCGGCCCTTCGGAAGCGGCGTCCACGAAACCACTACGGCGAATACATTCATTTAATGGGCGAGTGGGATTTTGATGGAAATGTCCCAGGGGCCCCAAATGGGGCCCCTGGGCCCCTCGATACTTCCTGAAGTATCGAGGAACCACGACCCTCCGTCTGCGTACGGGGGCCGTCCCACGGGCCATTTGAAAGGCATAGTGGTTTCGCGGACGTGAGTCCCTTTTTCGACTTTGCGGCCCCTGAACAAGGTCCCCGGGGCCCTAAACTTTCAGGGCCGCACCAGGGGGCCGTGGCGAGAAGGAAAACGTCACCCCCTAGTCGATCGGCCCTTCGTAAGCGGTGTCCACGAAACCACTATGGGGCCCCATTCATTTAATGGGGAAGTGGGATTTTGATGGAAATGTCCCAGGGGCCCCAAATTCGGCACAGTGGCCCCGGGGCCCGCCCCGAGCGACATACTGACGGCGCGGGGTGATCCGTGACAAACAAAAAAAAAACAGTGGGTTATTGGACAAATAGTGAGTCCGTGGGACGGGGGGGGTGGGGGGGTGTCGGTGGGGGGCTACGGGACATTTGCGCCAAATAGTGGGTTATTGGACAAATAGTGGGTTCGTGGGACGTGGGGGGGGGTGGGGGGTGGCGGGGGGTGTTTGGGGGGGTGGGGGGGCATTTGCGCCAAATAGTGGGTTATTGGACAAATAGTGGGTTCGTGGGACGGGGGGGGTGGTGGGGTGGTGTTCCGGGGGGGTGGGGGGGCATTTGCCCAATATAGTGGGTTATTGGACAAATAGTGGGTTAGTGGGACGGGGGGGGGTGTTGGGGGGGTGTTGGGGGGGGTGGTCCTGGGGGCAACATGCTCTCTGTCGCCCACTAGAGGTGTCCAAAAAGCCACGGTCCCGTGGCAAGTAGGTCGTATTCCGTGAATAGGGGGGGTAGTAATAAAGGCCCACTTCCCACCAAGTCTGTGGGGCCACGGCCTCCCAATTCACACTACGATCCCTCCGACCCATTATGCGTCCAATGGCAGCTTATTAACATGGGCTTTTTTCCACGAACCCACGTTTTGGACTACCTCTGGATAGAAGAGTCATAGAAACATGAGGGTGGTCTCGTTTGACTCAGGGCAGCAAACAGCCAATCATGAATCACATCAACAATTCCTAGCCCCTCCCTAGCAACCATTGTCGAGGACCTTAGCAACCAAAATCCAGACAGGGATATCTTCCATTCTGAATGTCACAGAGACGTGGGAGTTGGTTTATATCATTCATACTGACAAGCAGCCTTTGGAGTTTCATGATTGGCAGCTGCCAAGCCACTCCCTAGCAACAAAAGAGAGTACCCTAGCAACCATTTTGCAAGACCTATATCTCTGCATCAAAACATCGTATAGAGATGGGGGTTGGTTTATACATTCACACTGACTTTGGAGCTTCATGATTGGCAAATGCCAAGACACTCCCTAGCAACCAAACAGATTACCCTAGCAACCGTTTTGCAAGGCGTATATCTCTGCATCAGAACATCGTATAGAGATGGGGGTTGGCTCTTTTGACTCATGCTAGCAAACAGGACTTGCTACATGCTACACATGCTAGCAGTGAATAGCTACATGCTAATATTGATAAGCTAAGTGCTAAATCACGCCAATAAAATGCTACAAACACCATAGTAACCATCTGTGACAACTACCAACCACCTAGTAACACCATAGCAACTACCCAGAATACCCTAGCAACTGCCTAGCAACCACCCAGAACACCCTAGCAACCGCCTAGCAACCACCTAGCAACCGCCTAGCAACCATCCAGAACACCCTGGCAACCGCCTAGCAACCACCTAGCAACCGCCTAGCAACCACCCAGAACACCCTAGCAACCGCCTAGCAACCACCTAGCAACCGCCTAGCAACCACCCAGAACACCCTAGCAACCGCCTAGCAACCACCCAGAACACCCTAGCAACCGCCTAACAACCACCCAGAACACCCTAGCAACCGCCTAGCAACCACCTAGCAACCGCCTAGCAACCACCCAGAACACCCTAGCAACCACCTAGCAACCACCCAAAACACCCTAGCAACCGCCTAGCAACCACCCAGAACACCCTAGCAACCGGGTCGTGTTTTTTGCCACTGCAAGCACCATTCACATTTTCTTCTGGAAATGTACGTTCTAGTTATTAATGGTGCTTGCGTAGCAAGGCATCATTATTGTTATCCGTCATACTTATTATTCTTCTTCTTCTTTTTATTCCGCCGCTTTTTTGGCGCGCTACTCCTCCCGCAGCTTTTGTCACAGACCCCTGAATGAGGTGTCAAAACGTGCGGCCTATTCGGGAATGGTGTGCTATGACGTTTATAAGCGATCGGGGGTGCGGTGGTCGCCCCAGGGGCGAAAAAGTCGTCGAAAAAACGCATAGACTTAACATTACGTCAAACTTTGACGAGTCATAGCTCAGAGTTGGGATTTCGTAGAAATGTGAAATTTACCACATTTGGAGAGGCTGGCAGGCTCTGTAAGAATATACCTCACAATGGGGTAAAAGTTGCACCCCTGGGGGGCAGGAGCGGCCCAAACTTTTCGTATTGACTTAACATGGTGTAGGACGGCCCATGAAATGGAGAGAGAGAGAGAGAGTAAGCGATTTTGTAATGAACATAACTCTGGTTCACTGTGTCATAGAGACAAGGGGGCGGGCTCATTTTACTCAGACGACCAATCAATCTCTCAGGATCATTGTGAAGCTATCAGGCCACGCCCCTAGCAACCATTTAGAGCACCTTAGCAACAAAATCCATAGACTTCCATTGAAAGACATCAAAGGGATATCTTTGGATAGAAGTGTCATAGAAACATGAGGGTGGGCTCGTTTGACTCGGGGCAGCAAACAGCCAATCTTGAATAGCCTCAACACTTCCTAGCCCCTCCCTAGCAACCATTGTTGAGCCCCTTAGCAACCAAAATTCACAGACTCATAGCTCAGAGCAAGAATGTCGCAGAAATGTGTAATTTGGCACATTTAAAGAGACTGGCAGGCTCTGTAAGAACATACCACACAATGGGGTAAAAGTTGCACCCCTGGGGGGCAGGAGGGGCCCAAAGTTGCCCCAATGAAGTACTATGGTGTAGGACAGCCCATGAAATGGGCTGTCCTACACCATAGTAAGCGATATTCTATTGAACATAACTCTGGATCACATTTGAAGAGGCTGGTAGGCTCTGTAACAACATACCACACAATGGGGTAAAAGTTGCACCCCTGGGGGGCAGGACCGGCCCAAAGTTGCCCCATTCACTTACTATGGTGTAGGACAGCCCATGAAATGGGCTGTCCTACACCATAGAAACCGCATTTGTATTGAACATAACTCTGGATCACAGTGTCATAGAGACAAGGGGGCGGGCTCATTTTACTCAGACGACCAATCAGTCTCTCAGGATCATTGTGAAGCTTTCAAGCCACGCCCTAACAACCATTTAGAGCTCCTTAGCAACAAGCTCCATAGACTTCAATTGAAAGACATCAAAGGGATATCTCAGGATATAAGTGTCATAGAAACATGAGGGTGGGCTCGTTTGACTCGGGGCAGCAAACAGCCAATCCCCAATCATCTCAACAAATCCTAGCCCCTCCCTAGCAACCATTGTCGAGCACCTTAGCAACCAAAATCCAAAGAGGGATATCTTCCATACTGAATGTCACAGAGACGTAGGAGTTGGTTTATATCATTCATACTGACAAGCAGCCTTTGGAGTTTCATGATTGGCAGCTGCCAAGCCACTCCCTAGCAACAAAAGAGAGTACCCTAGCAACCATTTTGCAAGACCTATATCTCTGCATCAAAACATCGTATAGAGATGGGGGTTGGATTATACATTCACACTGACTTTGGAGCTTCATGATTGGCAGCTGCCAAGCCACTTCCTAGCAACCAAACAGATTACCCTAGCAACCGTTTTGCAAGACGTATATCTCTGCATCAGAACATCGTATAGAGATGGGGGTTGGCTCTTTTGACTCATGCTAGCAAACAGGACTTGCTACATGCTACACATGCTAGCAGTGAATAGCTACATGCTAATATTGACTAGCTAAGTGCTAAATCATGCCAATAAAATGCTACAAACACCATAGTAACCATCTGTGACAACTTCCAACCACCTAGTAACACCATAGCAACTACCCAGAATACCATAGCAACTGCCTAGCAACCACCCAGAACACCTTAGCAACCGCCTAGCAACCACCTAGCAACAGCCTAGCAACCGCCTAGCAACCATCCAGAACACCCTAGCAACCGCCTAGCAACCACCTAGCAACCGCCTAGCAACCCCCCAGAACACCCTAGCAACCGCCTAGCAACCACCTAGCAACCGCCTAGCAACCACCCAGAACACCCTAGCAACCGCCTAGCAACCACCTAGCAACCACCCAGAACACCCTAGCAACCGCATAGCAACCACCCAGAACACCCTAGCAACCGCCTAACAACCACCCAGAACACCCTAGCAACCGCCTAGCAACCACCTAGCAACCGCCTTGCAACCACCCAAAACACCCTAGCAACCGCCTAGCAACCACCCAGAACACCCTAGCAACCGGGTCGTGTTTTTTGCCACTGCAAGCACCATTCACATTTTCTTCTGGAAATGTACGTTCTAGTTCTTCTTATTCTTCTTCTTCCACTTTTTTTTCGTCTCGCTACTCCTCCCGCAGTTTTTGTCACAGACCCATGAATGAGGTGTCAAAACGTGCGGCCTATTTGGGAATGGTGTGCTATGACTTTTGTAAGCGATCGGGCGTACGATGTTCGCCCGACGTGCGAAATAGCAGCGAAAAAAAACGCATAGACTTACATTGAAAAAAACGTAAAACGCCTCATAGCTCAGAGCGAGGATTTCGTAGAAATGTGAAATTTACGACATTTGAAGAGGCTGGCAGGCTCTTTAAGAATATACCTCACAATGGGGTAAAAGTTGCACCCCTAGGGGGCAGGAGCGGCCCAAAGTTTTCCCATTCATTGTCTATGGCATAGGACGGCCCATGAAATGGGCCGTCCTACACCATAGTAAGCGATTTTGTATTGAACATAACTCTGGATCACAGTGTCATAGAGACAAGGGGGCGGGCTCATTTTACTCAGACGACCAATCAGTCTCTCAGGATCATTGTGAAGCTATCAGGCCACGCCCCTAGCAACCATTTAGAGCACCTTAGCAACAAGTTCCATAGACTTCCATTGAAAGAGATCAAATGGATATCTCTGGATAGAAGAGTCATAGAAACATGAGGGTGGTCTCGTTTGACTCGGGGCAGCAAACAGCCAATCATGAATCACATCAACACTTCCTAGCCCCTCCCTAGCAACCATTGTCGAGCACCTTAGCAACCAAAATTCACAGACTCATAGCTCAGAGCAAGGATGTCGCAGAAACGTGTAATTTGGCACATTTAAATAGACTGGCAGGCTCTGTAAGAACATACCACACAATGGGGTAAAAGTTGCACCCCTGGGGGGCAGGAGGGGCCCAAAGTTGCCCCAATGAAGTACTATGGTGTAGGACAGCCCATGAAATGGGCTGTCCTACACCATAGTAAGCGATATTCTATTGAATATAACTCTGGATCACATTTGAAGAGGCTGGTAGGCTCTGTAACAACATACCACACAATGGGGTAAAAGTTGCACCCCTGGGGGGCAGGACCGGCCCAAAGTTGCCCCATTCACGTACTATGGTGTAGGACAGCCCATGAAATGGGCTGTCCTACACCATAGAAACCGCATTTGTATTGAACATAACTCTGGATCACAGTGTCATAGAGACAAGGGGGCGGGCTCATTTTACTCAGACAACCAATCAGTCTCTCAGGATCATTGTGAAGCTTTCAAGCGACGCCCTAGCAACCATTTAGAGCTCCTTAGCAACAAGCTCCATAGACTTCCATTGAAAGACATCAAAGGGATATCTCAGGATATAAGTGTCATAGAAACATGAGGGTGGGCTCGTTTGACTCGGGGCAGCAAACAGCCAATCCCCAATCACCTCAACACATCCTAGCCCCTCCCTAGCAACCATTGTCGAGCACCTTAGCAACCAAAATCCAAAGAGGGATATCTTCCATTCTGAATGTCACAGAGACTTGGGAGTTGGTTTATATCATTCATACTGACAAGCAGCCTTTGGAGTTTCATGATTGGCAGCTGCCAAGCCACTCCCTAGCAACAAAAGAGAGTACCCTAGCAACCATTTTGCAAGACCTATATCTCTGCATCAAAACATCGTATAGAGATGGGGGTTGCTTTATACATTCACACTGACTTTGGAGCTTCATGATTGGCAAATGCCAAGACACTCCCTAGCAACCAAACAGATTACCCTAGCAACCGTTTTGCAAGGCGTATATCTCTGCATCAGAACATCGTATAGAGATGGGGGTTGGCTCTTTTGACTCATGCTAGCAAACATGACTTGCTACATGCTACACATGCTAGCAGTGAATAGCTACATGCTAATTTTGATTAGCTAAGTGCTAAATCATGCTAAGAAAATGCTACAAACTCCATAGTATCCATCTGTGACAACTACCAACCACCTAGTAACACCATAGCAACTACCCAGAATACCATAGCAACTGCCTAGCAACCACCCAGAACACCCTAGCAACCGCCTAGCAACCACCTAGCAACCATACAGAACACCCTAGCAACCGCCTAGCAACCACCTAGCAACCGCCTAGCAACCACCCAGAACACCCTAGCAACCGCCTAGCAACCACCCAGAACACCCTAGCAACCGCCTAGCAACCACCCAGAACACCCTAGCAACCGCCTAGCAACCGCCTAGCAACCACCCAGAACACCCTAGCAACTGCCTAGCAACCACCCAGAACACCCTAGCAACCACCTAGCAACCACCCAGAACACCCTAGCAACCGCCTAGCAACCACCCAGAACACCCTAGCAACCGCCTAGCAACCGCCTAGCAACCGCCTAGCAACCACCCAGAACACCCTAGCAACTGCCTAGCAACCACCCAGAACACCCTAGTAACCACCCAATACACCCTAGCAACCAACCGAACAACATGAATAAGCCATATCTCAGCAGAAGAACATCGTACAGACATGGTTGTTGGCTCGTATGCAATCATGTACCACACTCTAGCAACCGGGTCGTGTTTTTTGCCACTGCAAGCACCATTCACATTTTCTTCTGGAAATGTACGTTCTAGTTAATGGTGCTTGCCTATAGGCAAAGCAACATTAGTGTTATTGCTCATACTTATTATTATTCTTCTTCTTCTTCTTCTTCCACTTTTTTTTCGTCTCGCTACTCCTCCCGCAGTTTTTGTCACAGACCCATGAATGAGGTGTCAAAACGTGCGGCCTATTTGGGAATGGTGTGCTATGACGTTTACAAACGATCGGGGGTGCGGTGTTCGCCCCACGGGCGAAATAGCGGCGAAAAAAAACGCATAGACTTACATTGAAAAAAACGTAAAACGCCTCATAGCTCAGAGCGAGGATTTCGTAGAAATGTGAAATTTACGACATTTGAAGAGGCTGGCAGGCTCTTTAAGAATATACCTCACAATGGGGTAAAAGTTGCACCCCTGGGGGGCAGGAGCGGCCCAAAGTTTTCCCATTCATTGTCTATGGCATAGGACGGCCCATGAAATGGGCCGTCCTACACCATAGTAAGCGATTTTTTATTGAACACAACTCTGGATCACAGTGTCATAGAGACAAGGGGGCGGGCTCATTTTACTCAGACGACCAATCAGTCTCTCAGGATCATTGTGAAGCTATCAGGCCACGCCCCTAGCACCCATTTAGAGCACCTTAGCAACAAGTTCCATAGACTTCCATTGAAAGAGATCAAATGGATATCTCTGGATAGAAGAGTCATAGAAACATGAGGGGGGTCTCGTTTGACTCAGGGCAGCAAACAGCCAATCATGAATCACATCAACACTTCCTAGCCCCTCCCTAGCAACCATTGTCGAGCACCTTAGCAACCAAAATTCACAGACTCATAGCTCAGAGCAAGGATGTCGCAGAAACGTGTAATTTGGCACATTTAAAGAGACTGGCAGGCTCTGTAAGAACATACCACACAATGGGGTAAAAGTTGCACCCCTGGGGGGCAGGAGGGGCCCAAAGTTGCCCCAATTAAGTACTATGGTGTAGGACAGCCCATGAAATGGGCTGTCCTACACCATAGTAAGCGATATTCTATTGAACATAACTCAGGATCACATTTGATGAGGCTGGTAGGCTCTGTAACAACATACCACACAATGGGGTAAAAGTTGCACCCCTGGGGGGCAGGAGGGGCCCAAAGTTGCCCCAATGAAGTACTATGGTGTAGGACAGCCCATGAAATGGGCTGTCCTACACCATAGTAAGCGATATTCTATTGAACATAACTCAGGATCACATTTGATGAGGCTGGTAGGCTCTGTAACAACATACCACACAATGGGGTAAAAGTTGCACCCCTGGGGGGCAGGACCGGCCCAAAGCTGCCCCATTCACGTACTATGGTGCAGGACAGCCCATGAAATGGGCTGTCCTACACCATAGAAACCGCATTTGTATTGAACATAACTCTGGATCACAGTGTCATAGAGACAAGGGGGCGGGCTCATTTTACTCAGACGACCAATCAGTCTCTCAGGATCATTATGAAGCTTTCAAGCCACGCCCTAGCAACCATTTAGAGCTCCTTAGCAACAAGCTCCATAGACTTCCATTGAAAGACATCAAAGGGATATCTCAGGATATAAGTGTCATAGAAACATGAGGGTGGGCTCGTTTGAATCGGGGCAGCAAACAGCCAATCCCGAATCACCTCAACACTTCCTAGCCCCTCCCTAGCAACCATTGTCGAGGACCTTAGCAACCAAAATCCAGACAGGGATATCTTCCATTCTGAATGTCACAGAGACGTGGGAGTTGGTTTATATCATTCATACTGACAAGCAGCCTTTGGAGTTTCATGATTGGCAGCTGCCAAGCCACTCCCTAGCAACAAAAGAGAGTACCCTAGCAACCATTTTGCAAGACCTATATCTCTGCATTAAAACATCGTATAGAGATGGGGGTTAGTTTATACATTCACACTGACTTTGGAGCTTCATGATTGGCAAATGCCAAGACACTCCCTAGCAACCAAACAGATTACCCTAGCAACCGTTTTGCAAGGCGTATATCTCTGCATCAGAACATCGTATAGAGATGGGGGTTGGCTCTTTTGACTCATGCTAGCAAACAGGACTTGCTACATGCTACACATGCTAGCAGTGAATAGCTACATGCTAATATTGATTAGCTAAGTGCTAAATCACGCCAATAAAATGCTATTAACACCATAGTAACCATCTGTGACAACTACCAACCACCTAGTAACACCATAGCAACTACCCAGAATACCCTAGCAACCGCCTAGCAACCACCCAGAACACCCTAGCAACCACCTAGCAACCACCCAGAACACCCTAGCAACTGCCTAGCAACCAACCAGAACACCATAGCAACCGCCTAGCAACCACCCAGAACACCCTAGCAACCGCCTAGCAACCACCCAGAACACCCTAGCAACCACCTAGCAACCACCCAGAACACCCTAGCAACAGCCTAGCAACCACCCAGAAAACCCTAGCAACCACCTAGCAACCGCCTAGCAACCACCCAGAACACCCTAGCAACCGCCTAGCAACACCCTAGCAACCACCCGGAACACCCTAGCAACTGCCTAGCAACCACCCAGAACACCCTAGCAACCACCTAGAACACCCTAGCAACCACCTGAACAACATGAATAAGCCATATCTCAGCAGCAGAACATCGTACAGATATGGTTGTTGGCTCGTATGCAATCATGTACCACACTCTAGCATCCGAGTGTCGAGTTTTGCCACTGCAAGCACCATTCACATTTTCTTCTGGAAATGTACGTTCTAGTATTGTAATTACTATTCACCTAGACAAAACTTTGGCACGCTACTCCTCCCGCACCGTTTGTCACAGACCCATGAGTGAGGCGTCAAATCAACCGGCTCATTGAGGAGAGGTGTGCTATGACGTTTCTAAGCGATCGGGTTTACGATGTTCGTCCGTCGGGCGAAAAATCCGCTGGAAAATGTCCCATAGACTTAACATTGGCACAAATATTGTGAGATCATATCTTTGGATCAGAAGGTCATAGAAACTTGGGGTTGGGCTCTATTGACCCGGCCTATTAAGCAGCCAATAAGTAGTGACATAATAACTTCATAGCCGCGCCCTAGCAACCACTTAGGGTACCCTAGCAACCATAAAACAACATTTACAAGCCATATTTCAGCTCCAGAAAATAGTAGAAACATGGAGTTCAGCTTTTTTGACTCAGACTGTCAACTAGTCTTTAAATATCATCCCATAAACTGTATAAGCACACCATAGCAACCATATAGAGTACCCTAGTAACCATACAAACACATGAATAAGTCATATCTCATCACCAGAACATCGTACAGGCACAATCATGTGCAACCGGGTCGTGTTTTTTGCCACGGCAAGCACCATTCACATTTTCTTCTGGAAATGTACATTCTAGTTCTTTTTATTCTTCCACACAAAAGTTTGGCGCGCTACTCCTCCTGGACCGTTTGTCACACACCCCTGAATGAGGTGTCAAAACGTGCGGCCTATTCGGGAATCGTGTGCTATGACTTTTATAAGCGATCGGGGGTGCGGTGGTCGCCCCAGGGGCGAAAAAGTCGACGAAAAATCCCATAGACTTAACATTGCGTCAAACTTTGACAAGTCATAGGTCAGAGCGAGGATTTCGTAGAAATGTGAAATTTACCACATTTGAAGAGGTTGGCAGGCTCTGTAAGAACATACCTCACAATTGGGTAAAAGTTGCACCCCTGGGGGGCAGGACCGGCCCAAAGTTTCCCATTGACTTACTATGGTGAAGGACGGCCCATGTAATGCATGCGTTTTTAATGCATGCGTTTTTCCTACTATGGTAAATTGCATAGGGATTTTGTATTGAACATAGCTCTGGATCACAGTGTCATAGAGACAAGGGGGCGGGCTCATTTTACTCAGAAGACCAATCAGCATCTCAGGATCACTGTGAAGCTATCAAGCCACGCCCTAGCAACCATTGTCGAGCAGCTTAGCAACCAAAATTCACAGACTCATAGCTCAGACCAAGGATGTCGCAGAAACGTGTAATTTGGCACATTTAAAGAGACTGGCAGGCTCTGTAAGAACATACCACACAATGGGGTAAAAGTTGCACCCCTGGGGGGCAGGAGGGGCCCAAAGTTGCCCCAATGAAGTACTATGGTGTAGGACAGCCCATGAAATGGGCTGTCCTACACCATAGTAAGCGATATTCTATTGAACATAACTCTGGATCACATTTGAAGAGGCTGATAGGCTCTGTAAGAACATACCACACAATGGGGTAAAAGTTGCACCCCCCCGGGGGGCAGGAGGGGCCCAAAGTTGCCCCAATGAAGTACTATGGTGTAGGACAGCCCATGAAATGGGCTGTCCTACACCATAGAAACCGCATTTGTATTGAACATAACTCTGGATCACAGTGTCATAGAGACAAGGGGGCGGGCTCATTTTACTCAGACGACCAATCAGTCTCTCAGGATCATTGTGAAGCTTTCAAGCCACGCCCTAGCAACCATTTAGAGCTCCTTAGCAACAAGCTCCATAGACTTCCATTGAAAGACATCAAAGGGATATCTCAGGATATAAGTGTCATAGAAACATGAGGGTGGGCTTGTTTGACTCGGGGCAGCAAACAGCCAATCCCCAATCACCTCAACACATTCTAGCCCCTCCCTAGCAACCATTGTCGAGCACCTTAGCAACCAAAATCCAAAGAGGGATATCTTAAATTCTGAATGTCACAGAGACGTGGGAGTTGGTTTATATCATTCATACTGACAAGCAGCCTTTTGGAGTTTCATGATTGGCGCTGCCAAGCCACTCCCTAGCAACAAAACAGAGTACCCTAGCAACCATTTTGCAAGACCTATATTTCTGCATCAAAACATCGTATAGAGATGGGGGTTGGTTTATACATTCACACTGACTTTGGAGCTTCATGATTGGCAGCTGCCAAGCCACTCCCTAGCAACCAAACAGATTACCCTAGCAACCATTTTGCAAGGCGTATATCTCTGCATCAGAACATCGTATAGAGATGGGGGTTGGCTCTTTTGACTCATGCTAGCAAACAGGACTTGCTACATGCTACACATGCTAGCAGTGAATAGCTACATGCTAATTTTGATTAGCTAAGTGCTAAATCATGCCAAAAAAATGCTACAAACACCATAGTAACCATCTGTGACAACTGCCAACCACCTAGCAACTCCCTAGCAACCACCCAGAACACCCTGGCAACCGCATAGCAACCACCCAGAATACCCTAGCAACCACCTAGCAACGCCCTAGCAACCACCCAGAACACCCTAGCAACTGCCTAGCAACCACCCAGAACACCCTAGCAACCACCTAGCAACCACCCAGAACACCCTAGCAACCACCCGAACAACATGAATAAGCCATATCTCAGCAGCAGAACATCGTACAGACATGGTTGTTGGCTCGTATGCAATCATGTACCACACTCTAGCAACCGAGTGTCGAGTTTTGCCACTGCAAGCACCATTCACATTTTCTTCTGGAAATGTACGTTCTAGTTAATGGTGCTTGCCATAGGCAAAGCAACATTAGTGTTATCTCACATACTTATTAATGGTGCTTGCGTAGCAAGGCATCATTATTGTTATCCGTCATACTTATTATTCTTCTTCTTCTTTTTATTCCGCCGCTTTTTTGGCGCGCTACTCCTCCCGCAGCTTTTGTCACAGACCCCTGAATGAGGTGTCAAAACGTGCGGCCTATTCGGGAATGGTGTGCTATGACGTTTATAAGCGATCGGGGGTGCGGTGGTCGCCCCAGGGGCGAAAAAGTCGTCGAAAAAACGCATAGACTTAACATTACGTCAAACTTTGACGAGTCATAGCTCAGAGTTGGGATTTCGTAGAAATGTGAAATTTACCACATTTGGAGAGGCTGGCAGGCTCTGTAAGAATATACCTCACAATGGGGTAAAAGTTGCACCCCTGGGGGGCAGGAGCGGCCCAAACTTTTCGTATTGACTTAACATGGTGTAGGACGGCCCATGAAATGGAGAGAGAGAGAGAGAGTAAGCGATTTTGTAATGAACATAACTCTGGTTCACTGTGTCATAGAGACAAGGGGGCGGGCTCATTTTACTCAGACGACCAATCAATCTCTCAGGATCATTGTGAAGCTATCAGGCCACGCCCCTAGCAACCATTTAGAGCACCTTAGCAACAAAATCCATAGACTTCCATTGAAAGACATCAAAGGGATATCTTTGGATAGAAGTGTCATAGAAACATGAGGGTGGGCTCGTTTGACTCGGGGCAGCAAACAGCCAATCTTGAATAGCCTCAACACTTCCTAGCCCCTCCCTAGCAACCATTGTTGAGCCCCTTAGCAACCAAAATTCACAGACTCATAGCTCAGAGCAAGAATGTCGCAGAAATGTGTAATTTGGCACATTTAAAGAGACTGGCAGGCTCTGTAAGAACATACCACACAATGGGGTAAAAGTTGCACCCCTGGGGGGCAGGAGGGGCCCAAAGTTGCCCCAATGAAGTACTATGGTGTAGGACAGCCCATGAAATGGGCTGTCCTACACCATAGTAAGCGATATTCTATTGAACATAACTCTGGATCACATTTGAAGAGGCTGGTAGGCTCTGTAACAACATACCACACAATGGGGTAAAAGTTGCACCCCTGGGGGGCAGGACCGGCCCAAAGTTGCCCCATTCACTTACTATGGTGTAGGACAGCCCATGAAATGGGCTGTCCTACACCATAGAAACCGCATTTGTATTGAACATAACTCTGGATCACAGTGTCATAGAGACAAGGGGGCGGGCTCATTTTACTCAGACGACCAATCAGTCTCTCAGGATCATTGTGAAGCTTTCAAGCCACGCCCTAACAACCATTTAGAGCTCCTTAGCAACAAGCTCCATAGACTTCAATTGAAAGACATCAAAGGGATATCTCAGGATATAAGTGTCATAGAAACATGAGGGTGGGCTCGTTTGACTCGGGGCAGCAAACAGCCAATCCCCAATCATCTCAACAAATCCTAGCCCCTCCCTAGCAACCATTGTCGAGCACCTTAGCAACCAAAATCCAAAGAGGGATATCTTCCATACTGAATGTCACAGAGACGTAGGAGTTGGTTTATATCATTCATACTGACAAGCAGCCTTTGGAGTTTCATGATTGGCAGCTGCCAAGCCACTCCCTAGCAACAAAAGAGAGTACCCTAGCAACCATTTTGCAAGACCTATATCTCTGCATCAAAACATCGTATAGAGATGGGGGTTGGATTATACATTCACACTGACTTTGGAGCTTCATGATTGGCAGCTGCCAAGCCACTTCCTAGCAACCAAACAGATTACCCTAGCAACCGTTTTGCAAGACGTATATCTCTGCATCAGAACATCGTATAGAGATGGGGGTTGGCTCTTTTGACTCATGCTAGCAAACAGGACTTGCTACATGCTACACATGCTAGCAGTGAATAGCTACATGCTAATATTGACTAGCTAAGTGCTAAATCATGCCAATAAAATGCTACAAACACCATAGTAACCATCTGTGACAACTTCCAACCACCTAGTAACACCATAGCAACTACCCAGAATACCATAGCAACTGCCTAGCAACCACCCAGAACACCTTAGCAACCGCCTAGCAACCACCTAGCAACAGCCTAGCAACCGCCTAGCAACCATCCAGAACACCCTAGCAACCGCCTAGCAACCACCTAGCAACCGCCTAGCAACCCCCCAGAACACCCTAGCAACCGCCTAGCAACCACCTAGCAACCGCCTAGCAACCACCCAGAACACCCTAGCAACCGCCTAGCAACCACCTAGCAACCACCCAGAACACCCTAGCAACCGCATAGCAACCACCCAGAACACCCTAGCAACCGCCTAACAACCACCCAGAACACCCTAGCAACCGCCTAGCAACCACCTAGCAACCGCCTTGCAACCACCCAAAACACCCTAGCAACCGCCTAGCAACCACCCAGAACACCCTAGCAACCGGGTCGTGTTTTTTGCCACTGCAAGCACCATTCACATTTTCTTCTGGAAATGTACGTTCTAGTTATTATTCTTTTTATTCCGCCGTTTTTTTGACGCGCTACTCCTCCCGCAGTTTTTGTCACAGACCCATGAATGAGGTGTCAAATCGTGCGGCCTATTCGGGAATGGTGTGCTATGACTTTTATAAGCGATCGGGGGTGCGGTGTTCGCCCCAGGGGCGAAAAAGTCGCCGAAAAATCCCATAGACTTAACATTGCGTCAAAATTTGACGCCTCATAGCTCAGAGCGAGGATTTTGCAGAAATGTGAAATTCACCACATTTGGAGAGGCTGGCAGGCTCTGTAAGAATATACCTCACAATGGGGTAAAAGTTGCACCCCTGGGGGGCAGGAGCGCCCGAAAGTTTCCCATTGACTTAACATGGTGTAGGACGGCCCATGAAATGGAGAGAGAGAGAGAGTAAGCGATTTTGTATTGAACATAACTCTGGATCACAGTGTCATAGAGACAAGGGGGCGGGCTCATTTTACTCACATGACCAATCAGTCTCTCAGGATCATTGTGAAGCTATCAGGCCACGCCCCTAGCAACCATTTAGAGCACCTTAGCAACAAGTTCCATAGACTTCCATTGAAAGAGATCAAAGGGATATCTTTGGATAGAAGAGTCATAGAAAGATGAGGGTGGTCTCGTTTGACTCGGGGCAGCAAACAGCCAATCATGAATCACATCAACACTTCCTAGCCCCTCCCTAGCAACCATTGTAGAGCACCTTAGCAACCACAATTCACAGAATCATAGCTCAGAGCAAGGATGTCGCAGAAACGTGTAATTTGGCACATTTAAAGAGACTGGCAGGCTCTGTAAGAACATACCACACAATGGGGTAAAAGTTGCACCCCTGAGGGGCAGGAGGGGCCCAAAGTTGCCCCAATGGGCTGTCCTACACCATAGTAAGCGATATTCTATTGAACATAACTCTGGATCACATTTGAAGAGGCTGGTAGGCTTGTAACAACATACCACACAATGGGGTAAAAGTTGCACCCCTGGGGGGCAGGAGGGGCCCAAAGTTGCCCCAATGAAGTACTATGGTGTAGGACAGCCCATGAAATGGGCTGTCCTACACCATAGTAAGCGATATTCTATTGAACATAACTCTGGATCACATTTGAAGAGGCTGGTAGGCTCTGTAACAACATACCACACAATGGGGTAAAAGTTGCACCCCTGGGGGGCAGGACCGGCCCAAAGTTGCCCCAATGAAGTACTATGGTGTAGGACAGCCCATGAAATGGGCTGTCCTACACCATAGTAAGCGATATTCTATTGAACATAACTCTGGATCACATTTGAAGAGGCTGGTAGGCTCTGTAAGAACATACCACACAATGGGGTAAAAGTTGCACCCCTGGGGGGCAGGAGGGGCCCAAAGTTGCCCCAATGAAGTACTATGGTGTAGGACAGCCCATTTCATGGGCTGTCCTACACCATAGAAACCGCATTTGTATTGAACATAACTCTGGATCACAGTGTCATAGAGACAAGGGGGCGGGCTCATTTTACTCAGACGACCAATCAGTCTCTCAGGATCATTGTGAAGCTTTCAAGCCACGCCCTAGCAACCATTTAGAGCTCCTTAGCAACAAGCTCCATAGACTTCCATTGAAAGACATCAAAAGGATATCTCAGGATATAAGTGTCATAGAAACACGAGGGTTGGCTCGTTTGACTCGGGGCAGCAAACAGCCAATCCCCAATCACCTCAACACTTCCTAGCCCCTCCCTAGCAACCATTGTCGAGTACCTTAGCAACCAAAATCCAGACAGGGATATCTTCCATTCTGAATGTCAAAGAGACGTGGGAGTTGGTTTATATCATTCATACTGACAAGCAGCCTTTGGAGTTTCATGATTGGCAGCTGCCAAGCCACTCCCTAGCAACAAAAGAGAGTACCCTAGCAACCATTTTGCAAGACCTATATCTCTGCATCAAAACATCGTATAGAGATGGGGGTTGGTTTATACATTCACACTGACTTTGGAGCTTCATGATTGGCAGCTGCCAAGCCACTCCCTAGCAACCAAACAGATTACCCTAGCAACCGTTTTGCAAGGCGTATATCTCTGCATCAGAACATCGTATAGAGATGGGGGTTGGCTCTTTTGACTCATGCTAGCAAACAGGACTTGCTACATGCTACACATGCTAGCAGTGAATAGCTACATGCTAATATTGATTAGCTAAGTGCTAAATCATGCCAAGAAAATGCTACAAACTCCATAGTAACCGTCTGTGACAACTACCAAACACCTAGTAACACCATAGCAACTACCCAGAATACCCTAGCAACTGCCTAGCAACGCCCTAGCAACCACCCAGAATACCCTAGCAACCGCCTAGCAACCACCCAGAACACCCTAGCAACCACCTAGCAACCGCCTAGCAACCACCCAGAACACCCTAGCAACCACCTAGCAACCGCCTAGCAACCACCCAGAACACCCTAGCAACCGCCTAGCAACCACCCAGAACACCCTAGCAACCGCTTAGCAACCACCCAGAATACCCTAGCAACCACCTAGCAACCGCCCAGAACACCCTAGCAACTGCCTAGCAACACCCTAGCAACCACCCAGAAGACCCTAGCAACCGCCTAGCAACCTCCCAGAACACCCTAGCAACCGCCTAGCAACACCCTAGCAACCACCCAGAACACCCTAGCAACTGCCTAGCAACCGCCTAGCAACCACCCAAAACACCCTAGCAACTGCCTAGCAACCACCCAGAACACCCTAGCAACCACCTGAACAACATGAATAAGCCATATCTCAGCAGCAGAACATCGTACAGACATGGTTGTTGGCTCGTATGCAATCATGTACCACACTCTAGCAACCGAGTGTCGAGTTTTGCCACTGCAAGCACCATTCACATTTTCTTCTGGAAATGTACGTTCTAGTTAATGGTGCTTGCCTATAGGCAAAGCAACATTAGTGTTATTGCTCATACTTATTTTTATTCTTATTCTTATTATTCTGCCGCTTTTTTGGCGCGAAACTCGCCCCGCACCGTTTGTCACAGACCCCTGAGTGAGGTGTCAAATCGACCGGCCCATTGAGGAGAGGTGTGCTATATCTTTTCTAAGCGATCGGGTGTACGATGTTCGCACAGCGGACGAAAAAGCGGCCAAAAAAGTCCCATTGACTTAACATTGCGGAATTTTCAGAAATTCAAATCCCAACTGTCATTTTTCACACACACAGACACAAAGGGCCTGACACCCCTGCATGTCTCCCCCTCTCTCTCCCTCAGAGGATTTATATTATCCAGCAGCCAATAAGTAATGGCCTAAAATCTTCATAGCCACACCATAGCAACCAGTTACAGCACCCTAGCAACCATAGGCTATAGGCACGAGGCCGCAGGCCTCGTGCACTCATTATAATGCACTCGTTTAATAACACAACCACTCAAAATACCTTAGAACTCCCTAGCAACACCCTAGCAACCACCCAAAATACCTTAGAACTCCCTAGCAACACCATAGCAACCACCCAAAACACCTTAGAACACCCTAGCAACCACCCATAACACCCTAACAACCACCCAAAATACCTTAGAACTCCCTAGCAACACCATAGCAACCACCCAAAATACCTCATAACTCCCTAGCAACCACCCAAAATACCTCAGAACTCCCTAGTAACACCATAGCAACCACCCAAAATACCTTAGAACTCCCTAGCAACACCCTAGCAACCACCCAAAATACCTCAGAACTCCCTAGCAACCGCCTAGCAACCACCCAGAACACCCTAGCAACCACCCAGAACACCCAAGCAACTGCCTAGTAACCACCTAGAACACCCTAGCAACTGCCTAGCAACCACCCAAAACACCCTAGTAACCACCCAGAACACCCTAGCAACCAACCCAAAACATGAATAAGCCATACCTCAGCAGCAGAACATCGTACAGACATGGTTGTTGGCTCGTATGCAATCATGTACCACACTCTAGCAACCGAGTGGTGAGTTTTGCCACTGCAAGCACCATTCACATTTTCTTCTGGAAATGTACGTTCTAGTTAATGGTGCTTGCGTAGCAAGGCATCATTATTGTTATCCGTCATACTTATTATTATTTTTATTTTTATTCTTCCACACAAAAGTTTGGCGCGCTACTCCTCCTGGACCGTTTGTCACAGACCCATGAATGAGGTGTCAAAACGTGCGGCCTATTCGGGAATCGTGTGCTATGACTTTTATAAGCGATCGGGGGTGCGGTGGTCGCCCCAGGGGCGAAAAAGTCGCCGAAAAATCCCATAGACTTAACATTGCGTCAAACTTTGATGCCTCATAGCTCAGAGCGAGGATTTTGCAGAAATGTGAAATTTACCACATTTGGAGAGGTTGGCAGGCTCTGTAAGAATATACCTCACAATGGGGTAAAAGTTGCACCCCTGGGGGGCAGGAGCGCCCCAAAGTTTCCCATTGACTTAACATGGTGTAGGACGGCCCATGAAATGGGCCGTCCTACACCATAGTAAGCGATTTTGTATTGAACATAACTCTGGATCACAGTGTCATAGACACAAGGGGGCGGGCTCATTTTACTCAGACGACCAATCAGTCTCTCAGGGTCATTGTGAAGCTATCAGGCCACGCCCCTAGCAACCATTTAGAGCACCTTAGCAACAAGTTCCATAGACTTCCATTGAAAGAGATCAAATGGATATCTCTGGATAGAAGAGTCATAGAAACATGAGGGTGGTCTCGTTTGACTCGGGCAGCAAACAGCCAATCATGAATCACATCAACACTTCCTAGCCCCTCCCTAGCAACCATTGTCGAGCACCTTAGCAACCAAAATTCACAGACTCATAGCTCAGAGCAAGGATGTCGCAGAAACGTGTAATTTGGCACATTTAAAGAGACTGGCAGGCTCTGTAAGAACATACCACACAATGGGGTAAAAGTTGCACCCCTGGGGGGCAGGAGAGGCCCAAATTTGCCCCAATGAAGTACTATGGTGTAGGACAGCCCATGAAATGGGCTGTCCTACACCATAGTAAGCGATATTCTATTGAACATAACTCTGGATCACATTTGAAGAGGCTGGTAGGCTCTGTAACAACATACCACACAATGGGGTAAAAGTTGCACCCCTGGGGGGCAGGACCGGCCCAAAGTTGCCCCATTCACGTACTATGGTGTAGGACAGCCCATGAAATGGGCTGTCCTACACCATAGAAACCGCATTTGTATTGAACATAACTCTGGATCACAGTGTCATAGAGACAAGGGGGCGGGCTCATTTTACTCAGACGACCAATCAGTCTCTCAGGATCATTGTGAAGCTTTCAAGCCACGCCCTAGCAACCATTTAGAGCTCCTTAGCAACAAGCTCCATAGACTTCCATTGAAAGACATCAAAGGGATATCTCAGGATATAAGTGTCATAGAAACATGAGGGTGGGCTCGTTTGACTCGGGGCAGCAAATAGCCAATCCCCAATCACCTCAACACATCCTAGCCCCTCCCTAGCAACCATTGTCGAGCACCTTAGCAACCAAAATCCAAAGAGGGATATCTTCCATTCTGAATGTCACAGAGACGTGGGAGTTGGTTTATATCATTCATACTGACAAGCAGCCTTTGAAGTTTCATGATTGGCAGCTGCCAAGCCACTCCCTAGCAACAAAAGAGAGTACCCTAGCAACCATTTTGCAAGACCTATATCTCTTCATCAAAACATCGTATAGAGATGGGGGTTGGTGTATACATTCACTCTGACTTCAGAGCTTCATGATTGGCAGCTGCCAAGCCACTCCCTAGCAACCAAACAGATTACCCTAGCAACCGTTTTGCAAGACGTATATCTCTGAATCAGAACATCGTATAGAGATGGGGGTTGGCTCTTTCGACTCATGCTAGCAAACAGGACTTGCTACATGCTACACATGCTAGCAGTGAATAGCTACATGCTAATATTGATTAGCTAAGTGCTAAATCATGCCAAGAAAATGCAACAAACACCATAGTAACCATCTGTGACAACTACCAACCACCTAGTAACACCATAGCAACTACCCAGAATACCCTAGCAACTGCCTAGCAACGCCTTAGCAACCAAAAAAAAACCCCTAGCAACTGCCTAGCAACCGCCTAGCAACGACCCAGAACACCCTAGCAACCACCCAGAACACCCTAGCAACCACCCAGAACATCCTAGCAACCGCCTAGCAACCACCCAGAACACCCTAGCAACCGCCTAGCAACCGCCTAGCAACCACCCAGAACACCCTAGCAACCGCCTAGCAACCACCTAGCAACCACCCAGAACACCCTAGCAACCGCCTAGCAACCACCCAGAACACCCTAGCAACTGCCTAGCAACTACCCAGAACACCCTAGCAACCACCTAGCAACCACCCAGAACACCCTAGCAACTGCCTAACAACGCCCTAGCAACCACCCAGAAGACCCTAGCAACCGCCTAGCAACCGCCCAAAACAACCTAGCAACTGCCTTGCAACCGCCCTAGCAACCAACCAGAATACCCTAGCAACCGCCTAGCAACACGATAGCAACCACCCTGAACACCTTAGCATCATCATAGCAACCTCCCAGAACACCCTAGCAACCGAGTGTCGAGTTTTGCCACTGCAAGCACCATTCACATTTTCTTCTGGAAATGTACATTCTAGTTATTACTGGTGCTTGCTTTAGCAAGGCAACAGTATTGTTATTGCTCATACTTATTATTATTATTTTTCTTATTCCGCCGCTTTTTTGACGCACTACTCCTCCCGCAGTTTTTGTCACAGACCCATGAATGAGGTGTCAAAACGTGCGGCCTATTCGGGAATGGTGTGCTATGACTTTTACAAGCGATCGGGGGTGCGGTGGTCGCCCCAGGGGCGAAAAAGTCGACGAAAAATCCCATAGACTTAACATTACGTCAAACTTTGACGAGTCATAGCTCAGAGTTGGGATTTCGTAGAAATGTGAAATTTACCACATTTGGAGAGGCTGGCAGGCTCTGTAAGAACATACCTCACAATGGGGTAAAAGTTGCACCCCTGGGGGGCAGGAGCAGCCCAAACTTTTCCTATTGACTTAACATGGTGTAGGACGTCCCATGAAATGGAGAGAGAGAGAGAGTAAGCGATTTTGTATTGAACATAACTCTGGATCACAGTGTCATAGAGACAAGGGGGCGGGCTCATTTTACTCAGACGACCAATCAGTCTCTCAGGATCATTGTGAAGCTATCAGGCCACGCCCCTAGCAACCATTTAGAGCACCTTAGCAACAAGTTCCATAGACTTCCATTGAAAGAGATCAAATGGATATCTCTGGATAGAAGAGTCATAGAAACATGAGGGTGGTCTCGTTTGACTCGGGGCAGCAAACAGCCAATCATGAATCACATCAACACTTCCTAGCCCCTCCCTAGCAACCATTGTCGAGCACCTTAGCAACCAAAATTCACAGACTCATAGCTCAGAGCAAGGATGTCGCAGAAACGTGTAATTTGGCACATTTAAAGAGACTGGCAGGCTCTGTAAGAACATAACACACAATGGGGTAAAAGTTGCACCCCTGGGGGGCAGGAGGGGCCCAAAGTTGCCCCAATGAAGTACTATGGTGTAGGACAGCCCATGAAATGGGCTGTCCTACACCATAGTAAGCGATATTCTATTAAACATAACTCTGGATCACATTTGAAGAGGCTGGTAGGCTCTGTAAGAACATACCACACAATGGGGTAAAAGTTGCACCCCTGGGGGGCAGGAGGGGCCCAAAGTTGCCCCAATAAAGTACTATGGTGTAGGACAGCCCATGAAATGGGCTGTCCTACACCATAGAAACCGCATTTGTATTGAACATAACTCTGGATCACATTTGAAGAGGCTGTTAGGCTCTGTAACAACATACCACACAATGGGGTAAAAGTTGCACCCCTGGGGGGCAGGACCGGCCCAAAGTTGCCCCATTCACGTACTATGGTGTAGGACAGCCCATGAAATGGGCTGTCCTACACCATAGAAACCGCATTTGTATTGAACATAACTCTGGATCACAGTGTCATAGAGACAAGGGGGCGGGCTCATTTTACTCAGACGACCAATCAGTCTCTCAGGATCATTGTGAAGCTTTCAAGCCACGCCCTAGCAACCATTTAGAGCTCCTTAGCAACAAGCTCCATAGACTTCAATTGAAAGACATCAAAGGAATATCTCAGGATATAAGTGTCATAGAAACATGAGGGTGGGCTCGTTTGACTCGGGGCAGCAAACAGCCAATCCCCAATCACCTCAACACATCCTAGCCCCTCCCTAGCAACCATTGTCGAGCACCTTAGCAACCAAAATCCAAAGAGGGATATCTTCCATTCTGAATGTCACAGAGACGTGGGAGTTGGTTTATATCATTCATACTGACAAGCAGCCTTTGGAGTTTCATGATTGGCAGCTGCCAAGCCACTCCCTAGCAACAAAACAGAGTACCCTAGCAACCATTTTCCAAGACCTATATCTCTGCATCAAAACATCGTATAGAGATGGGGGTTGGTTTATACATTCACACTGACTTTGGAGCTTCATGATTGGCAGCTGCCAAGCCACTCCCTAGCAACCAAACAGATTACCCTAGCAACCGTTTTGCAAGGCGTATATCTCTGCATCAGAACATTGTATAGAGATGGGGGTTGGCTCTTTTGACTCATGCTAGCAAACAGGACTTGCTACATGCTACACATGCTAGCAGTGAATAGCTACATGCTAATTTTGATTAGCTAAGTGCTAAATCATGCCAAGAAAATGCTACAAACACCATAGTAACCATCTGTGACAACTACCAACCACCTAGTAACACCATAGCAACTACCCAGAATACCCTAGCAACTGCCTAGCAACGCCCTAGCAACCACCCAGAACACCCTAGCAACTGCCTAGCAACACCCTAGCAACCACCCAGAATACCCTAGCAACCACCCAGAACACCCTAGCAACCGCCTAGCAACCACCCAGAACACCCTAGCAACCGCCTAGCAACCACCCAGAACACCCTAGCAACCACCTAGCAACCACCCAGAACTCCATAGCAACCACCCAGAACTCCATAGCAACCACCCAGAACACCCTAGCAACCGCCTAGCAACCACCCATAACACCCTAGCAACTGCCTAGCAACCATCCAGAACACCCTAGCAACCACCCGGACAACATGAATAAGCCATATCTCAGCAGCAGAACATCGTACAGACATGGTTGTTGGCTCGTACGCAATCATGTATCTCACCCTAGCAACCGGGTCGTGTTTTTTGCCACTGCAAGCACCATTCACATTTTCTTCTGGAAATGTACATTCTAGTTATTATTATTCTTATTCCGCCGCTTTTTTGACGCGCTACTCCTCCCGCAGCTTTTGTCACAGACCCCTGAATGAGGTGTCAAAACGTGCGGCCTATTCGGGAATGGTGTGCTATGACTTTTATAAGCGATCGGGGGTGCGGTGGTCGCCCCAGGGGCGAAAAAGTCGACGAAAAAACGCATAGACTTAACATTACGTCAAACTTTGACGAGTCATAGCTCAGAGTTGGGATTTCGTAGAAATGTGAAATTTACCACATTTGGAGAGGCTGGCAGGCTCTGTAAGAATATACCTCACAATGGGGTAAAAGTTGCACCCCTGGGGGGCAGGAGCGGCCCAAACTTTTCCTATTGACTTAACATGGTGTAGGACGTCCCATGAAATGGAGAGAGAGAGAGAGAGAGTAAGCGATTTTGTATTGAACATAACTCTGGATCACAGTGTCATAGAGACAAGGGGGCGGGCTCATTTTACTCAGACGACCAATCAGTCTCTCAAGATCATTGTGAAGCTTTCAAGCCACGCCCTAGCAACCATTTAGAGCTCCTTAGCAACAAGCTCCATAGACTTCCATTGAAAGACATCAAAGGGATATCTCAGGATATAAGTGTCATAGAAACATGAGGGTGGGCTCGTTTGACTCGGGGCAGCAAACAGCCAATCCCGAATCACCTCAACACTTCCTAGCCCCTCCCTAGCAACCATTGTCGAGTACCTTAGCAACCAAAATCCAGACAGGGATATCTTCCATTCTGAATGTCACAGAGGCGTGGGAGTTGGTTTATATCATTCATACTGACAAGTAACCTTTGGAGTTTCATGATTGGCAGCTGCGGAGCCACTCCCTAGCAACAAAACAGAGTACCCTAGCAACCATTTTGCAAGACCTATATCTCTGCATCAAAACATCGTATAGAGATGGGGGTTGGTTTATACATTCACACTGACTTTGGAGCTTCATGATTGGCAGCTGCTAAGCCACTCCCTAGCAACCAAACAGATTACCCTAGCAACCGTTTTGCAAGGCGTATATCTCTGCATCAGAACATCGTATAGAGATGGGGGTTGGCTCTTTTGACTCATGCTAGCAAACAGGACTTGCTACATGCTACACATGCTAGCAGTGAATAGCTACATGCTAATTTTGATTAGCTAAGTGCTAAATCATGCCAAGAAAATGCTACAAACACCATAGTAACCATCTATGACAACTACCAACCACCTAGTAACACCATAGCAACTACCCAGAATACCCTAGCAACTGCCTAGCAACTCCCTAGCAACCACCCAGAACACCCTAGCAACTGCCTAGCAACACCCTAGCAACCACCCAGAATACCCTAGCAACCGCCTAGCGACCACCCAGAACACCCTAGCAACCGCGTAGCAACCGCCTAGCAACCACCCAGAACACCCTAGCAACTGCCTAGCAACAACCCAGAACACCCTGGCAACCACCTAGCAACCACCAAGAACTCCCTAGCAACCGCCTAGCAACCACTCATAACACCCTAGCAACTGCCTAGCAACCGCCTAGCAACCACCCAGAACACCCTAGCAACCACCTAGCAACCACCCAGAACACCCTAGCAACCGCCTAGCAACCACCCAGAACTCCCTAGCAACCGCCTAGCAACCACCCATAACACCCTAGCAACCATCCATAACACCCTAGCAACCGCCTAGCAACCACCCAGAACACCCTAGCAACCGCCTAGCAACACCCTAGCAACCACATAGCAACCACCCAGAACACCCTAGAAACTGCCTAGCAACCACCCAGAACACCCTAGCAACCACCCGAACAACATGAATAAGCCATATCTCAGCAGCAGAACATCGTACAGACATGGTTGTTTGCTCGTATGCAATCATGTACCACACTCTAGCAACCGAGTGTCGAGTTTTGCCACTGCAAGCACCATTCACATTTTCTTCTGGAAATGTACATTCTAGTTACTGGTGCTTGCTTTAGCAAGGCAACAGTATTGTTATTGCTCATACTTATTCTTCTTCTTCTTCTTCTTCTTCCACTTTTTTTTCGTCTCGCTACTCCTCCCGCAGTTTTTGTCACAGACCCATGAATGAGGTGTCAAAACGTGCGTCCTATTTGGGAATGGTGTGCTATGACTTTTATAAGCGATCGGGCGTACGATGTTCGCCCGCCGGGCGAAATAGCAGCGAAAAAAAACGCATAGACTTACATTGAAAAAAACGTAAAACGCCTCATAGCTCAGAGCGAGGATTTCGTAGAAATGTGAAATTTACGATATTTGAAGAGGCTGGCAGGCTCTTTAAGAATATGCCTCACAATGGGGTAAAAGTTGCACCCCTGGGGGGCAGGAGCGGCCCAAAGTTTTCCCATTCATTGTCTATGGCATAGGACGGCCCATGAAATGGGCCGTCCTACACCATAGTAAGCGATTTTGTATTGAACATAACTCTGGATCACAGTGTCATAGAGACAAGGGGGCGGGCTCATTTTACTCAGACGACCAATCAGTCTCTCCGGATCATTGTGAAGCTATCAGGCCACGCCCCTAGCAACCATTTAGAGCACCTTAGCAACAAGTTCCATAGACTTCCATTGAAAGAGATCAAATGGATATCTCTGGATAGAAGAGTCATAGAAACATGAGGGTGGGCTCGTTTGACTCGGGGCAGCAAACAGCCAATCATGAATCACATTCAACACTTCCTAGCCCCTCCCTAGCAACCATTGTCGAGCACCTTAGCAACCAAAATTCACAGACTCATAGCTCAGAGCAAGGATGTCGCAGAAACGTGTAATTTGGCACATTTAAAGAGACTGGCAGGCTCTGTAAGAACATACCACACAATGGGGTAAAAGTTGCACCCCTGGGGGGCAGGAGGGGCCCAAAGTTGCCCCAATAAAGTACTATGGTGTAGGACAGCCCATGAAATGGGCTGTCCTACACCATAGTAAGCGATATTCTATTGAACATAACTCTGGATCACAGTGTCATAGAGACAAGGGGGCGGGCTCATTTTACTCAGACGACCAATCAGTCTCTCCGGATCATTGTGAAGCTATCAGGCCACGCCCCTAGCAACCATTTAGAGCACCTTAGCAACAAGTTCCATAGACTTCCATTGAAAGAGATCAAATGGATATCTCTGGATAGAAGAGTCATAGAAACATGAGGGTGGTCTCGTTTGACTCGGGGCAGCAAACAGCCAATCATGAATCACATCAACACTTCCTAGCCCCTCCCTAGCAACCATTGTCGAGCACCTTAGCAACCAAAATTCACAGACTCATAGCTCAGAGCAAGGATGTCGCAGAAACGTGTAATTTGGCACATTTAAAGAGACTGGCAGGCTCTGTAAGAACATACCACACAATGGGGTAAAAGTTGCACCCCTGGGGGGCAGGAGGGGCCCAAAGGTGCCCCAATGAAGTACTATGGTGTAGGACAGCCCATGAAATGGGCTGTCCTACACCATAGTAAGCGATATTCTATTGAACATAACTCTGGATCACATTTGAAGAGGCTGGTGGGCTCTGTAACAACATAGCACACAATGGGGTAAAAGTTGCACCCCTGGGGGGCAGGAGGGGCCCAAAGTTGCCCCAATGAAATACTATGGTGTAGGACAGCCCATTTCATGGGCTGTCCTACACCATAGTAAGCGATATTCTATTGAACATAACTCTGGATCACATTTAAAGAGACTGGCAGGCTCTGTAACAACATACCACACAATGGGGTAAAAGTTGCACCCCTTGGGGGCAGGACCGGCCCAAAGTTGCCACATTCACGTACTATGGTGTAGGACAGCCCATGAAATGGGCTGTCCTACACCATAGAAACCGCATTTGTATTGAACATAACTCTGGATCACAGTGTCATAGAGACAAGGGGGCGGGCTCATTTTACTCAGACGACCAATCAGTCTCTCAGGATCACTGTGAAGCTATCAAGCCACGCCCTAGCAACCATTTAGAGCACCTTAGCAACAAAATCCATAGACTTCCATTGAAAGACATCAAATGGATATATCTGGATAGAAGTGTCATAGAAACACGAGGGTTGGCTCGTTTGACTCAGGGCAGAAAACAGCCAATCCCCAATCACCTCAACACATCCTAGCCCCTCCCTAGCAACCATTGTCGAGCACCTTAGCAACCAAAATCCAAAGAGGGATATCTTCCATTCTGAATGTCACAGAGACGTGGGAGTTGGTTTATATCATTCACACTGACAAGCAGCCTTTGGAGTTTCATGATTGGCAGCTGCCAAGCCACTCCCTAGCAACAAAAGAGAGTACCCTAGCAACCATTTTGCAAGACCTATATCTCTGCATCAAAACATCGTATAGAGATGGGGGTTGGTTTATACATTCACACTGACTTTGGAGCTTCATGATTGGCAGCTACCAAGCCACTCCCTAGCAACCAAACAGATTACCCTAGCAACCGTTTTGCAAGGCGTATATCTCTGCATCAGAACATCGTATAGAGATGGGGGTTGGCTCTTTTGACTCATGCTAGCAAACAGGACTTGCTACATGCTACACATGCTAGCAGTGAATAGCTACATGCTAATTTTGATTAGCTAAGTGCTAAATCATGCCAAGAAAATGCTACAAACACCATAGTAACCATCTGTGACAACTACCAACCACCTAGTAACACCATAGCAACTACCCAGAATACCCTAGCAACTGCCTAGCAACGCCCTAGCAACCACAAAAAATACCCTAGCAACTGCCTAGCAACGCCCCAGCAAACACTCAGAACACCCTAGCAACTGCCTAGCAACCGCCCAGAACACCCTAGCAACCACCTAGCAACCGCCTAGCAACCACCCAGAACACCCTAGCAACCACCCAGAACACCCTAGCAACCGCCTAGCAACCGCCTAGCAACCACCCAGAACACCCTAGCAACCGCCTAGCAACCACCTAGCAACCGCCTAGCAACCACCCAGAACACGCTAGCAACCGCCTAGCAACCACCCAGAACACCCTAGCAACCACCCAGAACACCCTAGCAACCGCCTAGCAACTGCTTAGCGACCATCCAGAACACCATAGCAACCGCCTAGCAACCACCCAATACACCCTAGCAACCACCTAGCAACCACCCAGAACACCCTAGCAACCACCCAGAACACCCTAGCAACCACCTAGCAACCACCCAGAACACCTTAGCATCTTCATAGCAAACTCCAAGAACACCCTAGCAACCGGGTCGTGTTTTTTGCCACTGCAAGCACCATTCACATTTTCTTCTGGAAATGTACGTTCTAGTTACTGGTGCTTGCTTTAGCAAGGCAACAGTATTGTTATTGCTCATACTTATTACTGGTGCTTGCTTTAGCAAGGCAACAGTATTGTTATTGCTCATACTTATTATTCTTCTTCTTCCACTTTTTTTTCGGCGCGCTACTCCTCCCGCAGTTTTTGTCGCAGACCCATGAATGAGGTGTCAAAACGTGCGGCCTATTTGGGAATGGTGTGCTATGACTTTTATAAGCGATCGGGGGTGCGGTGTTCGCCCCAGGGGCGAAAAAGCAGCGAAAAAAAACGCATAGACTTACATTGCGAAAAGCACATAACGCCCCATAGCTCAGAGCGAGGATTTCGTAGAAATGTGAAATTTACGACATTTGAAGAGGCTGGCAGGCTCTTTAAGAATATACCTCACAACGGGGTAAAAGTTGCACCCCTGGGGGGCAGGAGCGCCCCAAAGCTTCCCCAATGCATTTCTATGGGGAAGGACGGCCCATGAAATGCATGCGTTTTTCCTCCTATGGAATTGCATAGGGATTTTGTATTGAACATAGCTCTGGATCACAGTGTCATAGAGACAAGGGGGCGGGCTCATTTTACTCAGACGGCCAATCAGTCTCTCGGGATCATTGTGAAGCTATCAGGCCACGCCCCTAGCAACCATTTAGAGCACCTTAGCAACAAAATCCATAGACTTCCATTGAAAGAGATCAAAGGGATATCTTTGGATAGAAGAGTCATAGAAACATGAGGGTGGGCTCGTTTGACTCGGGGCAGCAAACAGCCAATCATGAATCACATCAACACTTCCTAGGCCCTCCCTAGCAACCATTGTCGAGCACCTTAGCAACCAAAATTCACAGACTCATAGCTCAGAGCAAGGATGTCGCAGAAACGTGTAATTTGGCACATTTAAAGAGACTGGCAGGCTCTGTAAGAACATACCACACAATGGGGTAAAAGTTGCACCCCTGGGGGGCAGGAGGGGCCCAAAGTTGCCCCAATGAAGTACTATGGTGTAGGACAGCCCATGAAATGGGCTGTCCTACACCATAGTAAGCGATATTCTATTGAACATAACTCTGGATCACATTTGAAGAGGCTGGTAGGCTCTGTAACAACATACCACACAATGGGGTAAAAGTTGCACCCCTGGGGGGCAGGACCGGCCCAAAGTTGCCCCATTCACTTACTATGGTGTAGGACAGCCCATGAAATGGGCTGTCCTACACCATAGAAACCGCATTTGTATTGAACATAACTCTGGATCACAGTGTCATAGAGACAAGGGGGCTGGCTCATTTTACTCAGACGACCAATCAGTCTCTCAGGATCATTGTGAAGCTTTCAAGCTACGCCCTAGCAACCATTTAGAGCTCCTTAGCAACAAGCTCCATAGACTTCCATTGAAAGACATCAAAGAGATATCTCAGGATATAAGTGTCATAGAAACATGAGGGTTGGCTCGTTTGACTCGGGGCAGCAAACAGCCAATCCCCAATCACCTCAACACATCCTAGCCCCTCCCTAGCAACCATTGTCGAGCACCTTAGCAACCAAAATCCAAAGAGGGATATCTTCCATTCTGAATGTCACAGAGACGTGGGAGTTGGTTTATATCATTCATACTGACAAGCAGCCTTTAGAGTTTCATGATTGGCAGCTGCCAAGCCACTCCCTAGCAACAAAAGAGAGTACCCTAGCAACCATTTTGCAAGACCTATATCTCTGCATCAAAACATCGTATAGAGATGGGGGTTGGTTTATACATTCACACTGACTTTGGAGCTTCATGATTGGCAAATGCCAAGACACTCCCTAGCAACCAAACAGATTACCCTAGCAACCGTTTTGCAAGGCGTATATCTCTGCATCAGAACATCGTATAGAGATGGGGGTTGGCTCTTTTGACTCATGCTAGCAAACAGGACTTGCTACATGCTACACATGCTAGCAGTGAATAGCTACATGCTAATATTGATTAGCTAAGTGTTAAATCATGGCAAGAAAATGCTACAAACACCATAGTAACCATCTTTGACAACTACCAACCACCTAGTAACACCATAGCAACCACCCGGAATACCCTAGCAACCGCCTAGCAACCACCCAGAACACCCTAGCAACAACCTAGCAACCACCTAGCAACCACCCAGAACACCATAGCAACCGCCTAGCAACCACCCAGAACTCCCTAGCAACCGCCTAGCAACCACCCAGAACACCCTAGCAACCGCCTAGCAACACCCTAGCAACCACCCAGAACACCCTAGAAACCACCTGAACAACATGAATAAGCCATATCTCAGCAGCAGAACATCGTACAGACATGGTTGTTGGCTCGTATGCAATCATGTACCACACTCTAGCAACCGAGTGGTGAGTTTTGCCACTGCAAGCACCATTCACATTTTCTTCTGGAAATGTACGTTCTAGTTAATGGTGCTTGCCTATAGGCAAAGCAACATTAGTGTTATTGCTCATACTTATTATTATTCTTCCTACTTCTTATTATTCCGCCGCTTTTTCGGCGCGCTACTCCTCTCGCAGCTTTTGTCACAGACCCATGAATGAGGTGTCAAAACGTGCGGCCTATTCGGGAATGGTGTGCTATGACTTTTATAAGCGATCGGGGGTGCGGTGGTCGCCCCAGGGGCGGAAAAGTCGACGAAAAAACGCATAGACTTAACATTACGTCAAACTTTGACGAGTCATAGCTCAGAGTTGGGATTTCGTAGAAATGTGAAATTTAACACATTTGGAGAGGCTGGCAGGCTCTGTAAGAACATACCTCACAATGGGGTAAAAGTTGCACCCCTGGGGGTCAGGAGCGGCCCAAACTTTTCCTATTGACTTAACATGGTGTAGGACGTCCCATGAAATGGAGAGAGAGAGAGAGTAAGCGATTTTGTATTGAACATAACTCTGGATCACAGTGTCATAGAGACAAGGGGGCGGGCTCATTTTACTCAGACGACCAATCAGTCTCTCCGGATCATTGTGAAGCTATCAGGCCACGCCCCTAGCAACCATTTAGAGCACCTTAGCAACAAGTTCCATAGACTTCCATTGAAAGAGATCAAATGGATATCTCTGGATAGAAGAGTCATAGAAACATGAGGGTGGTCTCGTTTGACTCGGGGCAGCAAACAGCCAATCATGAATCACATCAACACTTCCTAGCCCCTCCCTAGCAACCATTGTCGAGCACCTTAGCAACCAAAATTCACAGACTCATAGCTCAGAGCAAGGATGTCGCAGAAACGTGTAATTTGGCACATTTGAAGAGGCTGATAGGCTCTGTAAGAACATACCACACAATGGGGTAAAAGTTGCACCCCTGGGGGGCAGGAGGGGCCCAAAGTTGCCCCAATGAAGTACTATGGTGTAGGACAGCCCATGAAATGGGCTGTCCTACACCATAGTAAGCGATATTCTATTGAACATAACTCTGGATCACATTTGAAGAGGCTGGTAGGCTCTGTAACAACATACCACACAATGGGGTAAAAGTTGCACCCCTGGGGGGCAGGACCGGCCCAAAGTTGCCCCATTCACGTACTATGGTGTAGGACAGCCCATGAAATGGGCTGTCCTACACCATAGTAAGCGATATTCTATTGAACATAACTCTGGATCACATTTGAAGAGGCTGGTAGGCTCTATAACAACATACCACACAATGGGGTAAAAGTTGCACCCCTGGGGGGCAGGACCGGCCCAAAGTTGCCCCATTCACGTACTATGGTGTAGGACAGCCCATGAAATGGGCTGTCCTACACCATAGTAAGCGATATTCTATTGAACATAACTCTGGATCACATTTGAAGAGGCTGGTAGGCTCTGTAACAACATACCACACAATGGGGTAAAAGTTGCACCCCTGGGGGGCAGGACCGGCCCAAAGTTGCCCCAATGAAGTACTATGGTGTAGGACAGCCCATGAAATGGGCTGTCCTACACCATAGAAACCGCATTTGTATTGAACATAACTCTGGATCACAGTGTCATAGAGACAAGGGGGCGGGCTCATTTTACTCAGACGACCAATCAGTCTCTCAGGATCATTGTGAAGCTTTCAAGCGACGCCCTAGCAACCATTTAGAGCTCCTTAGCAACAAGCTCCATAGACTTCCATTGAAAGACATCAAAGGGATATCTCAGGATATAAGTGTCATAGAAACATGAGGGTGGGCTCGTTTGACTCGGGGCAGCAAACAGCCAATCCCCAATCACCTCAATACATCCTAGCCCCTCCCTAGCAACCATTGTCGAGCACCTTAGCAACCAAAATCCAAAGAGGGATATCTTCCATTCTGAATGTCACAGAGACGTGGGAGTTGGTTTATATCATTCATACTGACAAGCAGCCTTTGGAGTTTCATAATTGGCAGCTGCCAAGCCATTCCCTAGCAACAAAAGAGAGTACCCTAACAACCATTTTGCAAGACCTATATCTCTGCATCAAAACATCGTATAGAGATGGGGGTTGCTTTATACATTCACACTGACTTTGGAGCTTCATGATTGGCAAATGCCAAGACACTCCCTAGCAACCAAACAGATTACCCTAGCAACCGTTTTGCAAGGCGTATATCTCTGCATCAGAACATCGTATAGAGATGGGGGTTGGCTCTTTTGACTCATGCTAGCAAACAGGACTTGCTACATGCTACACATGCTAGCAGTGAATAGCTACATGCTAATTTTGATTAGCTAAGTGCTAAATCATGCCAAGAAAATGCTACAAACTCCATAATAACCATCTGTGACAACTACCAACAACCTAGTAACACCATAGCAACTACCCAGAATACCCTAGCAACTGCCTAGCAACGCCCTAGCAACCACCCAGAACACCCTAGCAACTGCCTAGCAACACCCTAGCAACCACCCAGAATACCCTAGCAACCGCCTAGCGACCACCCAGAACACCCTAGCAACCACCTAGCAACCACTTAGAACACCCTAGCAACCACCCAGAACACCCTAGCAACCACCCAGAACACCTTAGCATCTTCATAGCAAACTCCAAGAACACCCTAGCAACCGGGTCGTGTTTTTTGCCACTGCAAGCACCATTCACATTTTCTTCTGGAAATGTACGTTCTAGTTAATGGTGCTTGCCTATAGGCAAAGCAACATTAGTGTTATTGCTCATACTTATTATTTTTATTCTTCCACACAAAAGTTTGGCGCGCTACTCCTCCTGGACCGTTTGTCACACACCCCTGAATGAGGTGTCAAAACGTGCGGCCTATTCGGGAATCGTGTGCTATGACTTTTATAAGCGATCGGGGGTGCGGTGCTCGCCCCAGGGGCGAAAAAGTCGACGAAAAATCCCATAGACTTAACATTGCGTCAAACTTTGACGAGTCATAGCTCAGAGCGAGGATTTCGTAGAAATGTGAAATTTACCACATTTGAAGAGGTTGGCAGGCTCTGTAAGAACATACCTCACAATGGGGTAAAAGTTGCACCCCTGGGGGGCAGGAGCGGCCCAAAGTTTCCCATTGACTTACTATGGTGAAGGACGGCCCATGTAATGCATGCGTTTTGTAATGCATGCGTTTTTCCTACTATGGTAAATTGCATAGGGATTTTGTATTGAACATAGCTCTGGATCACAGTGTCATAGAGACAAGGGGGCGGGCTCATTTTACTCAGAAGACCAATCAGCATCTCAGGATCATTGTGAAGCTATCAAGCCACGCCCTAGCAACCATTGTCGAGCAGCTTAGCAACCAAAATTCACAGACTCATAGCTCAGAGCAAGGATGTCGCAGAAACGTGTAATTTGGCACATTTAAAGAGACTGGCAGGCTCTGTAAGAACATACCACACAATGGGGTAAAAGTTGCACCCCTGGGGGGCAGGAGGGGCCCAAAGTTGCCCCAATGAAGTACTATGGTGTAGGACAGCCCATGAAATGGGCTGTCCTACACCATAGTAAGCGATATTCTATTGAACATAACTCTGGATCACATTTGAAGAGGCTGGTAGGCTCTGTAACAACATAGCACACAATGGGGTAAAAGTTGCACCCCTGGGGGGCAGGAGGGGCCCAAAGTTGCCCCAATGAAGTACTATGGTGTAGGACAGCCCATGAAATGGGCTGTCCTACACCATAGTAAGCGATATTCTATTGAACATAACTCTGGATCACATTTGAAGAGGCTGGTAGGCTCTGTAACAACATACCACACAATGGGGTAAAAGTTGCACCCCTGGGGGGCAGGACCGGCCCAAAGTTGCCCCATTCACGTACTATGGTGTAGGACAGCCCATGAAATGGGCTGTCCTACACCATAGAAACCGCATTTGTATTGAACATAACTCTGGATCACAGTGTCATAGAGACAAGGGGGCGGGCTCATTTTACTCAGACGACCAATCAGTCTCTCAGGATCATTGTGAAGCTTTCAAGCCACGCCCTAGCAACCATTTAGAGCTCCTTAGCAACAAGCTCCATAGACTTCCATTGAAAGACATCAAAGGGATATCTCAGGATATAAGTGTCATAGAAACATGAGGGTGGGCTCGTTTGACTCGGGGCAGCAAACAGCCAATCCCCAATCACCTCAACACATCCTAGCCCCTCCCTAGCAACCATTGTCGAGCACCTTAGCAACCAAAATCCAAAGAGGGATATCTTCCATTCTGAATGTCACAGAGACGTGGGAGTTGGTTTATATCATTCATACTGACAAGCAGCCTTTGGAGTTTCATGATTGGCAGCTGCCAAGCCACTCCCTAGCAACAAAAGAGAGTACCCTAGCAACCATTTTGCAAGACCTATATCTCTGCATCAAAACATCGTACAGAGATGGGGGTTGGTGTATACATCCACTCTGACTTCAGAGCTTCATGATTGGCAGCTGCCAAGACACTCCCTAGCAACCAAACAGATTACCCTAGCAACCGTTTTGCAAGGCGTATATCTCTGCATCAGAACATCGTATAGAGATGGGGGTTGGCTCTTTTGACTCATGCTAGCAAACAGGACTTGCTACATGCTACACATGCTAGCAGTGAATAGCTACATGCTAATTTTGATTAGCTAAGTGCTAAATCATGCCAAGAAAATGCTACAAACTCCATAGTAACCATCTGTGACAACTACCAACCACCTAGTAACACCATAGCAACTACCCAGAACACCCTAGCAACTGCCTAGCAACGCCCTAGCAACCACCCAGAACACCCTAGCAACACCCTAGCAACCACCCAGAATACCCTAGCAACCGCCTAGCAACCACCCAGAACACCCTAGCAACCACCTAGCAACCGCCTAGCAACCGCCTAGCGACCACCCAGAACACCCTAGCAACCACCTAACAACCGCCTAGCAACCACCCAGAAAACCCTAGCAACCGCCTAGCAACCACCTAGCAACCACCCAGAACACCCTAGCAACCGCCTAGCAACCACCCAGAACACCCTAGCAACTGCCTAACAACGCCCTAGCAACCACACAGAAGACCCTAGCAACCGCCTAGCAACCACCCAGAACACCCTAGCAACCGCCTAGCAACCACCCAGAAAGAACCTAGAAACTGCCTAGCAACCGCCCTAGCAACCACCCAGAACACCCTAGCAACCGCCTAGCAACACGACAGCAACCACCCTGAACACCTTAGCATCATCATAGCAACCTCCCAGAACACCCTAGCAACCGAGTGTCGAGTTTTGCCACTGCAAGCACCATTCACATTTTCTTCTGGAAATGTACGTTCTAGTTAATGGTGCTTGCCTATAGGCAAAGCAACATTAGTGTTATTGCTCATACTTATTATTATTTTTATTTTTATTCTTCCACACAAAAGTTTGGCGCGCTACTCCTCCTGGACCGTTTGTCACACACCCCTGAATGAGGTGTCAAAACGTGCGGGCTGTTCGGGAATCGTGTGCTATTACTTTTATAAGCGATCGGGGGTGCGGTGTTCGCCCCAGGGGCGAAAAAGTCAACGAAAAATCCCATAGACTTAACATGGCGTCAAACTTTGACGAGTCATAGCTCAGAGCGAGGATTTCGTAGAAATGTGAAATTTACCACATTTGAAGAGGCTGGCAGGCTCTGTAAGAATATACCTCACAATGGGGTAAAAGCTGCACCCCTGGGGGGCAGGAGCGGCCCAAAGTTTCCCATTGACTTAACATGGTGTAGGACGGCCCATGTAAAGCATGCGTTTTTCCTACTATGGTAAATTGCATAGGGATTTTGTATTGAACATAGCTCTGGATCACAGTGTCATAGAGACAAGGGGGCGGGCTCATTTTACTCAGAAGACCAATCAGCATCTCAGGATCATTGTGAAGCTATCAAGCCACGCCCTAGCAACCATTGTCGAGCAGCTTAGCAACCAAAATTCACAGACTCATAGCTCAGAGCAAGGATGTCGCAGAAACGTGTAATTTGGCACATTTAAAGAGACTGGCAGGCTCTGTAAGAACATACCACACAATGGGGCAAAAGTTGCACCCCTGGGGGGCAGGAGGGGCCCAAAGTTGCCCCAATGAAGTACTATGGTGTAGGACAGCCCATGAAATGGGCTGTCCTACACCATAGTAAGCGATATTCTATTGAACATAACTCTGGATCACATTTGATGAGGCTGGTAGGCTCTGTAAGAGCATACCACACAATGGGGCAAAAGTTGCACCCCTGGGGGGCAGGAGGGGCCCAAATTTGCCCCAATGAAGTACTATGGTGTAGGACAGCCCATGAAATGGGCTGTCCTACACCATAGTAAGCGATGTTCTATTGAACATAACTCTGGATCACATTTGAAGAGGCTGGTAGGCTCTGTAACAACATACCACACAATGGGGTAAAAGTTGCACCCTTGGGGGGCAGGACCGGCCCAAAGTTGCCCCATTCACGTACTATGGTGTAGGACAGCCCATGAAATGGGCTGTCCTACACCATAGTAAGCGATGTTCTATTGAACATAACTCTGGATCACATTTGAAGAGGCTGGTAGGCTCTGTAACAACATACCACACAATGGGGTAAAAGTTGCACCCTTGGGGGGCAGGACCGGCCCAAAGTTGCCCCATTCACGTACTATGGTGTAGGACAGCCCATGAAATGGGCTGTCCTACACCACAGAAACCGCATTTGTATTGAACATAACTCTGGATCACAGTGTCATAGAGACAAGGGGGCGGGCTCATTTTACTCAGACGACCAATCAGTCTCTCAGGATCATTGTGAAGCTATCAAGCCACGCCCTAGCAACCATTGTCGAGCAGCTTAGCAACCAAAATTCACAGACTCATAGCTCAGAGCAAGGATGTCGCAGAAACGTGTAATTTGGCACATTTAAAGAGACTGGCAGGCTCTGTAAGAACATACCACACAATGGGGCAAAAGTTGCACCCCTGGGGGGCAGGAGGGGCCCAAAGTTGCCCCAATGAAGTACTATGGTGTAGGACAGCCCATGAAATGGGCTGTCCTACACCATAGTAAGCGATATTCTATTGAACATAACTCTGGATCACATTTGATGAGGCTGGTAGGCTCTGTAAGAGCATACCACACAATGGGGCAAAAGTTGCACCCCTGGGGGGCAGGAGGGGCCCAAAGTTGCCCCAATGAAGTACTATGGTGTAGGACAGCCCATGAAATGGGCTGTCCTACACCATAGTAAGCGATATTCTATTGAACATAACTCTGGATCACATTTGAAGAGGCTGGTTGGCTCTGTAACAACATACCACACAATGGGGTAAAAGTTGCACCCCTGGGGGGCAGGACCGGCCCAAAGTTGCCCCATTCACGTACTATGGTGTAGGACAGCCCATGAAATGGGCTGTCCTACACCATAGAAACCGCATTTGTATTGAACATAACTCTGGATCACAGTGTCATAGAGACAAGGGGGCGGGCTCATTTTACTTAGACGACCAATCAGTCTCTCAGGATCATTGTGAAGCTTTCAAGCAACGCCCTAGCAACCATTTAGAGCTCCTTAGCAACAAGCTCCATAGACTTCCATTGAAAGACATCAAAGGGATATCTCAGGATATAAGTGTCATAGAAACATGAGGGTGGGCTCGTTTGACTCGGGGCAGCAAACAGCCAATCACCAATCACTTCAACACATCCTAGCCCCTCCCTAGCAACCATTGTCGAGCACCTTAGCAACCAAAATCCAAAGAGGGATATCTTCCATTCTGAAGGTCACAGAGACGTGGGAGTTGGTTTATATCATTCATACTGACAAGCAGCCTTTGGAGTTTCATGATTGGCAGCTGCCAAGCCACTCCCTAGCAACAAAAGAGAGTACCCTAGCAACCATTTTGCAAGACCTATATCTCTGCATCAAAACATCGTATAGAGATGGGGGTTGGTTTATACATTCACACTGACTTTGGAGCTTCATGATTGGCAGCTGCCAAGCCACTCCCTAGCAACCAAACAGATTACCCTAGCAACCGTTTTGCAAGGCGTATATCTCTGCATCAGAACATCGTATAGAGATGGGGGTTGGCTCTTTTGACTCATGCTAGCAAACAGGACTTGCTACATGCTACACATGCTAGCAGTGAATAGCTATATGCTAATATTGATTAGCTAAGTGCTAAATCATGCCAAGAAAATGCTACAAACTCCATAGTAACCGTCTGTGACAACTACCAAACACCTAGTAACACCATAGCAACAACCCAGAATACCCTATCAACTGCCTAGCAACGCCCTAGCAACCACCCAGAATACCCTAGCAACCGCCTAGCAACCACCTTACAACCGCCTAGCAACCACCCACAACACCCTAGCAACCGCCTAGCAACCACCCAGAACACCCTAGCAACCGCCTAGCAACCACCTAGCAACCGCCTAGCAACCACCCAGAACACCCTAGCAACCGCCTAGCAACCACCAAGAACACCCTAGCAACCACCTAGCAACCGCCCCGAACACCCTAGAAACTGCCTAGCAACCACCTAGCAACCACCCAGAACACCCTAGCAACCGCCTAGCAACCGCCTAGCAACCACCCAGAACACCCTAGCAACCGCCTAGCAACCACCCAGAACTCCCTAGCAACCGCCTAGCAACCACCCATAACAACCTAACAACCACCCATAACACCCTGGCAACCGCCTAGCAACCACCCAGAACACCCTAGCAACCGCCTAGCAACCACATAGCAACCACCCAGAACACCCTAGCAACACCCTAGCAACCAACCAGAACACCCTAGCAACTGCCTAGCAACCACCCAGAACACCCTAGCAACCACCCAGAACACCCTAGCAACCACCCGGACAACATGAATAAGCCATATATCAGCAGCAGAACATCGTACAGACATGGTTGTTGGCTCGTATGCAATCATGTACCACACTCTAGCAACCGAGTGTCGAGTTTTGCCACTGCAAGCACCATTCACATTTTCTTCTGGAAATGTACGTTCTAGTATTGTAATTACTATTCACCTTGACAAAACTTTGGCACGCTACTCCTCCCGCACCGTTTGTCACAGACCCATGAGTAAGGCGTCAAATCAACCGGCTCATTGAGGAGAGGTGTGCTATGACGTTTCTAAGCGATCGGGTGTACGATGTTCGTCCGTCGGGCGAAAAATCAGCTGGAAAATGTCCCATAGACTTCACATTGGCACAAATATTGTGAGATCATATCTCTGGATCAGAAGGTCATAGAAACTTGGGGTTGGGCTCTATTGACCCGGCCTATTAAGCAGTCGATAAGTAGTGACATAATAACTTCATAGCCGTGCCCTAGCAACCACTTAGGGCACCCTAGCAACCATAAAACAACCTTTAAAAGCCATATTTCAGCTCCAGAAAATAGTAGAAACATTGAGTTCGGCTTTTTTGACTCAGACTGTCAACTAGTCTTTAAATATCATCCCATAAACTGTATAAGCACACCATAGCAACCATATAGAGTACCCTAGTAACCATACACACACATGAATAAGCCATATCTCAGCACCAGAACATCGTACAGACATGGTTGTTGGCCCAATCATGTGCAACCGGGTCGTGTTTTTTGCCACTGCAAGCACCATTCACATTTTCTTCTGGAAATGTACGTTCTAGTTAATGGTGCTTGCCTATAGGCAAAGCAACATTAGTGTTATTGCTCATACTTATTAATGGTGCTTGCCTATAGGCAAAGCAACATTAGTGTTATTGCTCATACTTATTATTATTCTTCTTTTTATTCCGCCGCTTTTTTGGCGCGCTACTCCTCCCGCAGCTTTTGTCACAGACCCATGAATGAGGTGTCAAATCGTGCGGCATATTTGGGAATGGTGTGCTATGACTTTTATAAGCGATCGGGGGTGCGGTGGTCGCCCCAGGGGCGAAAAAGTCGTTGAAAAAACGCATAGACTTAACATTACGTCAAACTTTGACGAGTCATAGCTCAGAGTTGGGATTTCGTAGAAATGTGAAATTTACCACATTTGGAGAGGCTGGCAGGCTCTGTAAGAACATACCTCACAATGGGGTAAAAGTTGCACCCCTGGGGGGCAGGAGCGGCCCAAACTTTTCCTATTGACTTAACATGGTGTAGGACGTCCCATGAAATGGAGAGAGAGAGAGAGAGTAAGCGATTTTGTATTGAACATAACTCTGGATCACAGTGTCATAGAGACAAGGGGGCGGGCTCATTTTACTCAGACGACCAATCAGTCTCTCCGGATCATTGTAAAGCTATCAGGCCACGCCCCTAGCAACCATTTAGAGCACCTTAGCAACAAGTTCCATAGACTTCCATTGAAAGAGATCAAATGGATATCTCTGGATAGAAGAGTCATAGAAACATGAGGGTGGTCTCGTTTGACTCGGGGCAGCAAACAGCCAATCATGAATCACATCAACACTTCCTAGCCCCTCCCTAGCAACCATTGTCGAGCACCTTAGCAACCAAAATTCACAGACTCATAGCTCAGAGCAAGGATGTCGCAGAAACGTGTAATTTGGCACATTTAAAGAGACTGGCAGGCTCTGTAAGAACATACCACACAATGGGGTAAAAGTTGCACCCCTGGGGGGCAGGAGGGGCCCAAAGTTGCCCCAATGAAGTACTATGGTGTAGGACAGCCCATGAAATGGGCTGTCCTACACCATAGTAAGCGATATTCTATTGAACATAACTCTGGATCACATTTGAAGAGGCTGGTAGGCTCTGTAACAACATACCACACAATGGGGTAAAAGTTGCACCCCTGGGGGGCAGGAGGGGCCCAAAGTTGCCCCAATGAAGTACTATGGTGTAGGACAGCCCATGAAATGGGCTGTCCTACACCATAGTAAGCGATATTCTATTGAACATAACTCTGGATCACATTTGAAGAGGCTGGTAGGCTCTGTAACAACATACCACACAATGGGGTAAAAGTTGCACCCCTGGGGGGCAGGACAGGCCCAAAGTTGCCCCATTCACGTACTATGGTGTAGGACAGCCCATGAAATGGGCTGTCCTACACCATAGAAACCGCATTTGTATTGAACATAACTCTGGATCACAGTGTCATAGAGACAAGGGGGCGGGCTCATTTTACTCAGACGACCAATCAGTCTCTCAGGATCATTGTGAAGCTTTCAAGCCACGCCCTAGCAACCATTTAGAGCTCCTTAGCAACAAGCTCCATAGACTTCCATTGAAATACATCAAAGAGATATCTCAGGATATAAGTGTCATAGAAACATGAGGGTGGGCTCGTTTGACTCGGGGCAGCAAACAGCCAATCCCCAATCACCTCAACACATCCTAGCCCCTCCCTAGCAACCATTGTCGAGCACCTTAGCAACCAAAATCCAAAGAGGGATATCTTCCATTCTGAATGTCACAGAGACGTGGGAGTTGGTTTATATCATTCATACTGACAAGCAGCCTTTGGAGTTTCATGATTGGCAGCTGCCAAGCCACTCCCTAGCAACAAAAGAGAGTACCCTAGCAACCATTTTGCAAGACCTATATCTCTGCATTAAAACATCGTATAGAGTTGGGGGTTGGTTTATACATTCACACTGACTTTGGAGCTTCATGATTGGCAGCTGCCAAGCCACTCCCTAGCAACCAAACAGATTACCCTAGCAACCGTTTTGCAAGACGTATATCTCGGCATCAGAACATCGTATAGAGATGGGGGTTGGCTCTTTTGACTCATGCTAGCAAACAGGACTTGCTACATGCTACACATGCTAGCAGTGAATAGCTACATGCTAATATTGATTAGCTAAGTGCTAAATCATGCCAATAAAATGCTACAAACACCGTAGTAACCATCTGTGACAACTACCAACCACCTAGTAACACCATAGCAACTACCCAGAATACCCTAGCAACTGCCTAGCAACGCCCTAGCAACCACAAAAATACCCTAGCAACCGCCTAGCAACGCCCTAGCAACCACCCAGAACACCCTAGCAACTGCCTAGCAACACCCTAGCAACCACCCAGAACACCCTAGCAACTGCCTAGCAACCAGCCAGAACACCCTAGCAACCGCCTAGCAACCGCCTAGCAACCGCCTAGCAACCACCCAGAACACCCTAGCAACCGCCTAGCAACCACCCAGAACACCCTAGCAACCGCCTAGCAACCACCCAGAACACCCTAGCAACCGCCTAGCAACCACCCAGAACACCCTAGCAACCGCCTAGCAACCACCCAGAACACCCTAGCAACCACCTAGCAACCACCCAATACACCCTAGCAACCGCCTAGCAACCACCCATAACACCATAGCAACCGCCTAGCAACCACCCAATACACCCTAGCAACCACTCAGAACACCCTAGCAACAACCCGAACAACATGAATAAGCCATATCTCAGCAGCAGAACATCGTACAGACATGGTTGTTGGCTCGTATGCAATCATGTACCACACTCTAGCAACCGAGTGTCGAGTTTTGCCACTGCAAGCACCATTCACATTTTCTTCTGGAAATGTACGTTCTAGTTAATGGTGCTTGCCATAGGCAAAGCAACATTAGTGTTATTGCTCATACTTATTATTATTCTTTTACTTCTTTTTATTCCGCCGCTTTTTTGACGCGCTACTCCTCCCGCAGCTTTTGTCACAGACCCCTGAATGAGGTGTCAAAACGTGCGGCCTATTCGGGAATGGTGTGCTATGACTTTTATAAGCGATCGGGGGTGCGGTGGTCGCCCCAGGGGCGAAAAAGTCGACGAAAAAACGCATAGACTTAACATTACGTCAAACTTTGACGAGTCATAGCTCAGAGTTGGGATTTCGTAGAAATGTGAAATTTACCACATTTGGAGAGGCTGGCAGGCTCTGTAAGAACATACCTCACAATGGGGTAAAAGTTGCACCCCTGGGGGGCAGGAGCGGCCCAAACTTTTCCTATTGACTTAACATGGTGTAGGACGTCCCATGAAATGGAGAGAGAGAGAGAGAGTAAGCGATTTTGTATTGAACATAGCTCTGGATCACAGTGTCATAGAGACAAGGGGGCGGGCTCATTTTACTCAGACGACCAATCAGTCTCTCAGGATCATTGTGAAGCTATCAGGCCACGCCCCTAGCAACCATTTAGAGCACCTTAGCAACAAGTTCCATAGACTTCCATTGAAAGAGATCAAATGGATATCTCTGGATAGAAGAGTCATAGAAACATGAAGGTGGTCTCGTTTGACTCAGGGCAGCAAACAGCCAATCATGAATCACATCAACACTTCCTAGCCCCTCCCTAGCAACCATTGTCGAGCACCTTAGCAACCAAAATTCACAGACTCATAGCTCAGAGCAAGGATGTCGCAGAAACGTGTAATTTGGCACATTTAAAGAGACTGGCAGGCTCTGTAAGAACATACCACACAATGGGGTAAAATTTGCACCCCTGGGGGGCAGGAGGGGCCCTAAGTTGCCCCAATGAAGTACTATGGTGTAGGACAGCCCATGAAATGGGCTGTCCTACACCATAGTAAGCGATATTCTATTGAACATAACTCTGGATCACATTTGAAGAGGCTGGTAGGCTCTGTAACAACATACCACACAATGGGGTAAAAGTTGCACCCCTGGGGGGCAGGAGGGGCCCAAAGTTGCCCCAATGAAGTACTATGGTGTAGGACAGCCCATGAAATGGGCTGTCCTACACCATAGTAAGCGATATTCTATTGAACATAACTCTGGATCACATTTCAAGAGGCTGGTAGGCTCTGTAACAACATACCACACAATGGGGTAAAAGTTGCACCCCTGTGGGGCAGGACCGGCCCAAAGTTGCCCCATTCACGTACTATGGTGTAGGACAGCCCATGAAATGGGCTGTCCTACACCATAGAAACCGCATTTGTATTGAACATAACTCTGGATCACAGTGTCATAGAGACAAGGGGGCGGGCTCATTTTACTCAGACGACCAATCAGTCTCTCAGGATCACTGTGAAGCTATCAAGCCACGCCCTAGCAACCATTTAGAGCACCTTAGCAACAAAATCCATAGACTTCCATTGAAAGACATCAAATGGATATCTCTGGATAGAAGTGTCATAGAAACATGAGGGTTGGCTCGTTTGACTCGGGGCAGAAAACAGCCAATCCCCAATCACCTCAACACATCCTAGCCCCTCCCTAGCAACCATTGTCGAGCACCTTAGCAACCAAAATCCAAAGAGGGATATCTTCCATTCTGAATGTCACAGAGACGTGGGAGTTGGTTTATATCATTCATACTGACAAGCAGCCTTTGGAGTTTCATGATTGGCAGCTGTCAAGCCACTCCCTAGCAACAAAAGAGAGTACCCTAGCAACCATTTTGCAAGACCTATATCTCTGCATCAAAACATCGTATAGAGATGGGGGTTGGTTTATACATTCACACTGACTTTGGAGCTTCATGATTGGCAAATGCCAAGACACTCCCTAGCAACCAAACAGATTACCCTAGCAACCGTTTTGCAAGGCGTATATCTCTGCATCAGAACATCGTATAGAGATGGGGGTTGGCTCTTTTGACTCATGCTAGCAAACAGGACTTGCTACATGCTACACATGCTAGCAGTGAATAGCTACATGCTAATTTTGATTAGCTAAGTGCTAAATCATGCCAAGAAAATGCTACAAACTCCATAGTAACCATCTGTGACAACTACCAACAACCTAGTAACACCATAGCAACTACCCGGAATACCCTAGCAACTGCCTAGCAACGCCCTAGCAACCACAAAAATACCCTAGCAACTGCCTAGCAACGCCCTAGCAACCACAAAAATACCCTAGCAGCTGCTTAGCAACGCCCTAGCAACCACCCAGAATACCCTAGCAACTGCCTAGCAACGCCCTAGCAGCCACCCAGAACACCCTAGCAACTGCCTAGCAACACCCTAGCAACCACCCAGAATACCCTAGCAACCGCCTAGCGACCACCCAGAACACCCTAGCAACTGCCTAGCAACGGCCTATCAACCACCCAGAATACCCTAGCAACTGCCTAGCAACACCCTAGCAACCACCATGAACACCCTAGCAACTGCCTAGCAACGCCCTAGCAACCAACCAGAACACCCTAGCAACCGCATAGCAACCACCCAGAACACCCTAGCAACCGCCTAGCAACGGCCTAGCAACCACCCAGAACACCCTAGCAACCACCCAAAACACCCTAGCAACCACCCAGAACACCCTAGCAACCAACCGAACAACAACAATAAGCCATATCTCAGCAGCAGAACATCGTACAGACATGGTTGTTGGCTCGTATGCAATCATGTACCACACTCTAGCAACCGGGTCGTGTTTTTTGCCACTGCAAGCACCATTCACATTTTCTTCTGGAAATGTACGTTCTAGTTAATGGTGCTTGCCTATAGGCAAAGCAACATTAGTGTTATTGCTCATACTTATTATTTTTATTCTTCCACACAAAAGTTTGGCGCGCTACTCCTCCTGGACCGTTTGTCACACACCCCTGAATGAGGTGTCAAAACGTGCGGCCTATTCGGGAATCGTGTGCTATGACTTTTATAAGCGATCGGGGGTGCGGTGCTCGCCCCAGGGGCGAAAAAGTCGACGAAAAATCCCATAGACTTAACATTGCGTCAAACTTTGACGAGTCATAGCTCAGAGCGAGGATTTCGTAGAAATGTGAAATTTACCACATTTGAAGAGGTTGGCAGGCTCTGTAAGAACATACCTCACAATGGGGTAAAAGTTGCACCCCTGGGGGGCAGGAGCGGCCCAAAGTTTCCCATTGACTTACTATGGTGAAGGACGGCCCATGTAATGCATGCGTTTTGTAATGCATGCGTTTTTCCTACTATGGTAAATTGCATAGGGATTTTGTATTGAACATAGCTCTGGATCACAGTGTCATAGAGACAAGGGGGCGGGCTCATTTTACTCAGAAGACCAATCAGCATCTCAGGATCATTGTGAAGCTATCAAGCCACGCCCTAGCAACCATTGTCGAGCAGCTTAGCAACCAAAATTCACAGACTCATAGCTCAGAGCAAGGATGTCGCAGAAACGTGTAATTTGGCACATTTAAAGAGACTGGCAGGCTCTGTAAGAACATACCACACAATGGGGTAAAAGTTGCACCCCTGGGGGGCAGGAGGGGCCCAAAGTTGCCCCAATGAAGTACTATGGTGTAGGACAGCCCATGAAATGGGCTGTCCTACACCATAGTAAGCGATATTCTATTGAACATAACTCTGGATCACATTTGAAGAGGCTGGTAGGCTCTGTAACAACATAGCACACAATGGGGTAAAAGTTGCACCCCTGGGGGGCAGGAGGGGCCCAAAGTTGCCCCAATGAAGTACTATGGTGTAGGACAGCCCATGAAATGGGCTGTCCTACACCATAGTAAGCGATATTCTATTGAACATAACTCTGGATCACATTTGAAGAGGCTGGTAGGCTCTGTAACAACATACCACACAATGGGGTAAAAGTTGCACCCCTGGGGGGCAGGACCGGCCCAAAGTTGCCCCATTCACGTACTATGGTGTAGGACAGCCCATGAAATGGGCTGTCCTACACCATAGAAACCGCATTTGTATTGAACATAACTCTGGATCACAGTGTCATAGAGACAAGGGGGCGGGCTCATTTTACTCAGACGACCAATCAGTCTCTCAGGATCATTGTGAAGCTTTCAAGCCACGCCCTAGCAACCATTTAGAGCTCCTTAGCAACAAGCTCCATAGACTTCCATTGAAAGACATCAAAGGGATATCTCAGGATATAAGTGTCATAGAAACATGAGGGTGGGCTCGTTTGACTCGGGGCAGCAAACAGCCAATCCCCAATCACCTCAACACATCCTAGCCCCTCCCTAGCAACCATTGTCGAGCACCTTAGCAACCAAAATCCAAAGAGGGATATCTTCCATTCTGAATGTCACAGAGACGTGGGAGTTGGTTTATATCATTCATACTGACAAGCAGCCTTTGGAGTTTCATGATTGGCAGCTGCCAAGCCACTCCCTAGCAACAAAAGAGAGTACCCTAGCAACCATTTTGCAAGACCTATATCTCTGCATCAAAACATCGTACAGAGATGGGGGTTGGTGTATACATCCACTCTGACTTCAGAGCTTCATGATTGGCAGCTGCCAAGACACTCCCTAGCAACCAAACAGATTACCCTAGCAACCGTTTTGCAAGGCGTATATCTCTGCATCAGAACATCGTATAGAGATGGGGGTTGGCTCTTTTGACTCATGCTAGCAAACAGGACTTGCTACATGCTACACATGCTAGCAGTGAATAGCTACATGCTAATTTTGATTAGCTAAGTGCTAAATCATGCCAAGAAAATGCTACAAACTCCATAGTAACCATCTGTGACAACTACCAACCACCTAGTAACACCATAGCAACTACCCAGAACACCCTAGCAACTGCCTAGCAACGCCCTAGCAACCACCCAGAACACCCTAGCAACACCCTAGCAACCACCCAGAATACCCTAGCAACCGCCTAGCAACCACCCAGAACACCCTAGCAACCACCTAGCAACCGCCTAGCAACCGCCTAGCGACCACCCAGAACACCCTAGCAACCACCTAACAACCGCCTAGCAACCACCCAGAAAACCCTAGCAACCGCCTAGCAACCACCTAGCAACCACCCAGAACACCCTAGCAACCGCCTAGCAACCACCCAGAACACCCTAGCAACTGCCTAACAACGCCCTAGCAACCACACAGAAGACCCTAGCAACCGCCTAGCAACCACCCAGAACACCCTAGCAACCGCCTAGCAACCACCCAGAAAGAACCTAGAAACTGCCTAGCAACCGCCCTAGCAACCACCCAGAACACCCTAGCAACCGCCTAGCAACACGACAGCAACCACCCTGAACACCTTAGCATCATCATAGCAACCTCCCAGAACACCCTAGCAACCGAGTGTCGAGTTTTGCCACTGCAAGCACCATTCACATTTTCTTCTGGAAATGTACGTTCTAGTATTGTAATTACTATTCACCTAGACAAAACTTTGGCACGCTACTCCTCCCGCACCGTTTGTCACAGACCCATGAGTAAGGCGTCAAATCAACCGGCTCATTGAGGAGAGGTGTGCTATGACGTTTCTAAGCAATCGGGTGTACGATGTTCGTCCGTCGGGCGAAAAATCAGCTGGAAAATGTCCCATAGACTTAACATTGGCACAAATATTGTGAGATCATATCTTTGGATCAGAAGGTCATAGAAACTTGGGGTTGGGCTCTATTAACCCGGCCTATTAAGCAGCCAATAAGTAGTGACATAATAACTTCATAGCCGCGCCCTAGCAACCACTTAGGGCACCCTAGCAACCATAAAACAACATTTACAAGCCATATTTCAGCTCCAGAAAATAGTAGAAACATGGAGTTCGGCTTTTTTGACTCAGACTGTCAACTAGTCTTTAAATATCATCCCATAAACTGTATAAACACACCATAGCAACCATATAGAGTACCCTAGTAACCATACAAACACATGAATAAGTCATATCTCATCACCAGAACATCGTACAGGCACAATCATGTGCAACCGGGTCGTGTTTTTTGCCACGGCAAGCACCATTCACATTTTCTTCTGGAAATGTACATTCTAGTTAATGGTGCTTGCCTATAGGCAAAGCAACATTAGTGTTATTGCTCATACTTATTATTCTTCTTCTTCTTCTTCTTCTTCCACTTTTTTTTCGTCTCGCTACTCCTCCCGCAGTTTTTGTCACAGACCCATGAATGAGGTGTCAAAACGTGCGGCCTATTTGGGAATGGTGTGCTATGACGTTTACAAACGATCGGGGGTGCGGTGTTCGCCCCACGGGCGAAATAGCGGCGAAAAAAAACGCATAGACTTACATTGAAAAAAACGTAAAACGCCTCATAGCTCAGAGCGAGGATTTCGTAGAAATGTGAAATTTACGACATTTGAAGAGGCTGGCAGGCTCTTTAAGAATATACCTCACAATGGGGTAAAAGTTGCACCCCTGGGGGGCAGGAGCGGCCCAAAGTTTTCCCATTCATTGTCTATGGCATAGGACGGCCCATGAAATGGGCCGTCCTACACCATAGTAAGCGATTTTTTATTGAACACAACTCTGGATCACAGTGTCATAGAGACAAGGGGGCGGGCTCATTTTACTCAGACGACCAATCAGTCTCTCAGGATCATTGTGAAGCTATCAGGCCACGCCCCTAGCAACCATTTAGAGCACCTTAGCAACAAGTTCCATAGACTTCCATTGAAAGAGATCAAATGGATATCTCTGGATAGAAGAGTCATAGAAACATGAGGGGGGTCTCGTTTGACTCAGGGCAGCAAACAGCCAATCATGAATCACATCAACACTTCCTAGCCCCTCCCTAGCAACCATTGTCGAGCACCTTAGCAACCAAAATTCACAGACTCATAGCTCAGAGCAAGGATGTCGCAGAAACGTGTAATTTGGCACATTTAAAGAGACTGGCAGGCTCTGTAAGAACATACCACACAATGGGGTAAAAGTTGCACCCCTGGGGGGCAGGAGGGGCCCAAAGTTGCCCCAATTAAGTACTATGGTGTAGGACAGCCCATGAAATGGGCTGTCCTACACCATAGTAAGCGATATTCTATTGAACATAACTCAGGATCACATTTGATGAGGCTGGTAGGCTCTGTAACAACATACCACACAATGGGGTAAAAGTTGCACCCCTGGGGGGCAGGAGGGGCCCAAAGTTGCCCCAATGAAGTACTATGGTGTAGGACAGCCCATGAAATGGGCTGTCCTACACCATAGTAAGCGATATTCTATTGAACATAACTCAGGATCACATTTGATGAGGCTGGTAGGCTCTGTAACAACATACCACACAATGGGGTAAAAGTTGCACCCCTGGGGGGCAGGACCGGCCCAAAGCTGCCCCATTCACGTACTATGGTGCAGGACAGCCCATGAAATGGGCTGTCCTACACCATAGAAACCGCATTTGTATTGAACATAACTCTGGATCACAGTGTCATAGAGACAAGGGGGCGGGCTCATTTTACTCAGACGACCAATCAGTCTCTCAGGATCATTATGAAGCTTTCAAGCCACGCCCTAGCAACCATTTAGAGCTCCTTAGCAACAAGCTCCATAGACTTCCATTGAAAGACATCAAAGGGATATCTCAGGATATAAGTGTCATAGAAACATGAGGGTGGGCTCGTTTGAATCGGGGCAGCAAACAGCCAATCCCGAATCACCTCAACACTTCCTAGCCCCTCCCTAGCAACCATTGTCGAGGACCTTAGCAACCAAAATCCAGACAGGGATATCTTCCATTCTGAATGTCACAGAGACGTGGGAGTTGGTTTATATCATTCATACTGACAAGCAGCCTTTGGAGTTTCATGATTGGCAGCTGCCAAGCCACTCCCTAGCAACAAAAGAGAGTACCCTAGCAACCATTTTGCAAGACCTATATCTCTGCATTAAAACATCGTATAGAGATGGGGGTTAGTTTATACATTCACACTGACTTTGGAGCTTCATGATTGGCAAATGCCAAGACACTCCCTAGCAACCAAACAGATTACCCTAGCAACCGTTTTGCAAGGCGTATATCTCTGCATCAGAACATCGTATAGAGATGGGGGTTGGCTCTTTTGACTCATGCTAGCAAACAGGACTTGCTACATGCTACACATGCTAGCAGTGAATAGCTACATGCTAATATTGATTAGCTAAGTGCTAAATCACGCCAATAAAATGCTATTAACACCATAGTAACCATCTGTGACAACTACCAACCACCTAGTAACACCATAGCAACTACCCAGAATACCCTAGCAACCGCCTAGCAACCACCCAGAACACCCTAGCAACCACCTAGCAACCACCCAGAACACCCTAGCAACTGCCTAGCAACCAACCAGAACACCATAGCAACCGCCTAGCAACCACCCAGAACACCCTAGCAACCGCCTAGCAACCACCCAGAACACCCTAGCAACCACCTAGCAACCACCCAGAACACCCTAGCAACAGCCTAGCAACCACCCAGAAAACCCTAGCAACCACCTAGCAACCGCCTAGCAACCACCCAGAACACCCTAGCAACCGCCTAGCAACACCCTAGCAACCACCCGGAACACCCTAGCAACTGCCTAGCAACCACCCAGAACACCCTAGCAACCACCTAGAACACCCTAGCAACCACCTGAACAACATGAATAAGCCATATCTCAGCAGCAGAACATCGTACAGATATGGTTGTTGGCTCGTATGCAATCATGTACCACACTCTAGCATCCGAGTGTCGAGTTTTGCCACTGCAAGCACCATTCACATTTTCTTCTGGAAATGTACGTTCTAGTTAATGGTGCTTGCCTATAGGCAAAGCAACATTAGTGTTATTGCTCATACTTATTTTTATTCTTATTCTTATTATTCTGCCGCTTTTTTGGCGCGAAACTCGCCCCGCACCGTTTGTCACAGACCCCTGAGTGAGGTGTCAAAACGACCGGCCCATTGAGGAGAGGTGTGCTATATCTTTTCTAAGCGATCGGGTGTACGATGTTCGCACAGCGGACGAAAAAGCGGCCAAAAAAGTCCCATTGACTTAACATTGCGGAATTTTCAGAAATTCAAATCCCAACTGTCATTTTTCACACACACAGACACAAAGGGCCTGACACCCCTGCATGTCTCCCCCTCTCTCTCCCTCAGAGGATTTATATTATCCAGCAGCCAATAAGTAATGGCCTAAAATCTTCATAGCCACACCATAGCAACCAGTTACAGCACCCTAGCAACCATAGGCTATAGGCACGAGGCCGCAGGCCTCGTGCACTCATTATAATGCACTCGTTTAATAGAGATTTTAAATACTCTGCGGCCGAGTGCCTAACCTTAGCCCTAACCCCATAGTAACCATCTGTGGAGCCCTAGCAACCACCCTGAAGTCCCTAGCAACTGCCTAGCAACCGCCTAGTAACCACCCAGAACACCCTAGCAACTGCCTAGCAACCACCTAGAATGGCCTAAAATCTTCATAGCCACACCATAGCAACCAGTTACAGCACCCTAGCAACCATAGGCTATAGGCACGAGGCCGCAGGCCTCGTGCACTCATTATAATGCACTCGTTTAATAGAGATTTTAAATACTCTGCGGCCGAGTGCCTAACCTTAGCCCTAACCCCATAGTAACCATCTGTGAAAACTACCAACCACCTAGTAACACCATAGCAACCACCAAAAATACCTTAGCAACCGCCCTGAACACCCTAGCAACAGCCTAGAAATGTCCTAGCAATCACCCAAATACCCTAACAACCACCCAGAAAACCTTAGCAAATGCCTAGAAACCACCCGGAACACCCTAGGAACCACCCAAAATACCTTAGAACTCCCTAGCAACACCCTAGCAACCACCCAAAATACCTTAGAACTCCCTAGCAACATCATAGCAACCACCCAAAACACCTTAGAACACCCTAGCAACCACCCATAACACCCTAACAACCACCCAAAATACCTCAGAACTCCCTAGCAACACCATAGCAACCACTCAAAATACCTTAGAACTCCCTAGCAACACCCTAGCAACCACCCAAAATACCTTAGAACTCCCTAGCAACACCATAGCAACCACCCAAAACACCTTAAAACACCCTAGAAACCACACATAACACCCTAGCAACCACCCAAAATACCTTAGAACTCCCTAGCAACACCATAGCAACCACCCAAAATACCTAAGAACTCCCTAGCAACACCATAGCAACCATCCATGACACCCTAGCAACCACCCAGAACACCATAGTAACCACCCAGAACACCCTAGCAACCGCCTAGCAACACCCTAGCAACCACCCAGAACACCCTAGCAACCACCTGAACAACATGAATAAGCCATATCTCAGCAGCAGAACATCGTACAGACATGGTTGTTGGCTCGTATGCAATCATGTACCACGCTCTAGCAACCGAGTGTCGAGTTTTGCCACTGCAAGCACCATTCACATTTTCTTCTGGAAATGTACGTTCTAGTTATTATTCTTTTACTTCTTTTTATTCCGCCGCTTTTTTGACGCGCTACTCCTCCCGCAGCTTTTGTCACAGACCCCTGAATGAGGTGTCAAAACGTGCGGCCTATTCGGGAATGGTGTGCTATGACTTTTATAAGCGATCGGGGGTGCGGTGTTTGCCCCAGGGGCGAAAAAGTCGTCGAAAAATCCCATAGACTTAACATTACGTCAAACTTTGACGAGTCATAGCTCAGAGTTGGGATTTCGTAGAAATGTGAAATTTACCACATTTGGAGAGGCTGGCAGGCTCTGTAAGAACATACCTCACAATGGGGTAAAAGTTGCACCCCTGGGGGGCAGGAGCGGCCCAAACTTTTCCTATTGACTTAACATGGTGTAGGACGTCCCATGAAATGGAGAGAGAGAGAGAGTAAGCGATTTTGTATTGAACATAACTCTGGATCACAGTGTCATAGAGACAAGGGGGCGGGCTCATTTTACTCAGACGACCAATCAGTCTCTCCGGATCATTGTGAAGCTATATGGCCACGCCCCTAGCAACCATTTAGAGCACCTTAGCAACAAGTTCCATAGACTTCCATTGAAAGAGATCAAATGGATATCTCTAGATAGAAGAGTCATAGAAACACGAGGGTGGTCTCGTTTGACTCGGGGCAGCAAACAGCCAATCATGAATCACATCAACACTTCCTAGCCCCTCCCTAGCAACCATTGTCGAGCACCTTAGCAACCAAAATTCACAGACTCATAGCTCAGAGCAAGGATGTCGCAGAAACGTGTAATTTGGCACATTTAAAGAGACTGGCAGGCTCTGTAAGAACATACCACACAATGGGGTAAAAGTTGCACCCCTGGGGGGCAGGAGGGGCCCAAAGTTGCCCCAATGAAGTACTATGGTGTAGGACAGCCCATGAAATGGGCTGTCCTACACCATAGTAAGCGATATTCTATTGAACATAACTCTGGATCACATTTGAAGAGGCTGGTAGGCTCTGTAACAACATACCACACAATGGGGTAAAAGTTGCACCCCTGGGGGGCAGGACCGGCCCAATGTTGCCCCATTCACGTACTATGGTGTAGGACAGCCCATGAAATGGGCTGTCCTACACCATAGAAACCGCATTTGTATTGAACATAACTCTGGATCACAGTGGCATAGAGACAAGGGGGCGGGCTCATTTTACTCAGACGACCAATCAGTCTCTCAGGATCACTGTGAAGCTATCAAGCCACGCCCTAGCAACCATTTAGAGCACCTTAGCAACAAAATCCATAGACTTCCATTGAAAGACATCAAATGGATATCTCTGGATAGAAGTGTCATAGAAACACGAGGGTTGGCTCGTTTGACTCGGGGCAGAAAACAGCCAATCCCCAATCACCTCAACACTTCCTAGCCCCTCCCTAGCAACCATTGTCGAGTACCTTAGCAACCAAAATCCAAAGAGGGATATCTTCCATTCTGAATGTCACAGAGACGTGGGAGTTGGTTTATATCATTCATACTGACAAGCAGCCTTTGGAGTTTCATGATTGGCAGCTGTCAAGCCACTCCCTAGCAACAAAAGAGAGTACCCTAGCAACCATTTTGCAAGACCTATATCTCTGCATCAACACATCGTATAGAGATGGGAGTTGGTTTATACATTCACAATGACTTTGGAGCTTCAATATTGGCAAATGCCAAGACACTCCCTAGCAACCAAACAGATTACCCTAGCAACCGTTTTGAATGGCGTATATCTCTGCATCAGAACATCGTATAGAGATGGGGGTTGGCTCTTTTGACTCATGCTAGCAAACAGGACTTGCTACATGCTACACATGCTAGCAGTGAATAGCTACATGCTAATATTGATTAGCTAAGTGCTAAATCATGCCAAGAAAATGCTACAAACACCATAGTAACCATCTGTGACAACTACAAACCACCTAGTAACACCATAGCAACTACCCAGAATACCATAGCAACTGCCTAGCAACCACCCAGAACACCCTAGCAACCACCTAGCAACCGCCTAGCAACCATCCAGAACACCCTAGCAACCGCCTAGCAACCGCCTAGCAACCACCCAGAACACCCTAGCAACCGCCTAGCAACCACCCAGAACACCCTAGCAACCACCCAGAACACCCTAGCAACCGCCTAGCAACCACCCAGAACACCCTAGCAACCGCCTAGCAACCTGCTAGCAACCACCCAGAACACCCTAGCAACCACCTAGCAACCACCCAGAACACCCTAGCAACCGCCTAACAACCACCCAGAACACCCTAGCAACCGCCTAACAACCACCCAGAACACCCTAGCAACCGCCTAGCAACCACCTAGCAACCGCCTAGCAACCACCCAGAACACCCTAGCAACCACCCAGAACACCCTAGCAACCGCCTAGCAACCACCCAGAACACCCTAGCAACCACCCAGAACACCCTAGCAACCGCCTAGCAACCACCCAGAACACCCTAGCAACCGCCTAGCAACCTGCTAGCAACCACCCAGAACACCCTAGCAACCACCTAGCAACCACCCAGAACACCCTAGCAACCGCCTAACAACCACCCAGAACACCCTAGCAACCGCCTAGCAACCACCCAGAACACCCTAGCAACCGCCTAGCAACCACCTAGCAACCACCCAGAACACCCTAGCAACCGCCTAGCAACCACCCAGAACACCCTAGCAACCGCCTAACAACCACCCAGAACACCCTAGCAACCGCCTAGCAACCACCTAGCAACCGCCTAGCAACCACCCAGAACACCCTAGCAACCACCCAGAACACCCTAGCAACCGCCTAGCAACCACCCAGAACACCCTAGCAACCGGGTCGTGTTTTTTGCCACTGCAAGCACCATTCACATTTTCTTCTGGAAATGTACCTTCTAGTTACTGGTGCTTGCTTTAGCAAGGCAACAGTATTGTTATTGCTCATACTTATTATTCTTCTTCTTCCACTTTTTTTTCGGCGCGCTACTCCTCCCGCAGTTTTTGTCGCAGACCCATGAATGAGGTGTCAAAACGTGCGGCCTATTTGGGAATGGTGTGCTATGACTTTTATAAGCGATCGGGGGTGCGGTGTTCGCCCCAGGGGCGAAAAAGCAGCGAAAAAAAACGCATAGACTTACATTGCGAAAAGCACATAACGCCCCATAGCTCAGAGCGAGGATTTCGTAGAAATGTGAAATTTACGACATTTGAAGAGGCTGGCAGGCTCTTTAAGAATATACCTCACAACGGGGTAAAAGTTGCACCCCTGGGGGGCAGGAGCGCCCCAAAGCTTCCCCAATGCATTTCTATGGGGAAGGACGGCCCATGAAATGCATGCGTTTTTCCTCCTATGGAATTGCATAGGGATTTTGTATTGAACATAGCTCTGGATCACAGTGTCATAGAGACAAGGGGGCGGGCTCATTTTACTCAGACGGCCAATCAGTCTCTCGGGATCATTGTGAAGCTATCAGGCCACGCCCCTAGCAACCATTTAGAGCACCTTAGCAACAAAATCCATAGACTTCCATTGAAAGAGATCAAAGGGATATCTTTGGATAGAAGAGTCATAGAAACATGAGGGTGGGCTCGTTTGACTCGGGGCAGCAAACAGCCAATCATGAATCACATCAACACTTCCTAGGCCCTCCCTAGCAACCATTGTCGAGCACCTTAGCAACCAAAATTCACAGACTCATAGCTCAGAGCAAGGATGTCGCAGAAACGTGTAATTTGGCACATTTAAAGAGACTGGCAGGCTCTGTAAGAACATACCACACAATGGGGTAAAAGTTGCACCCCTGGGGGGCAGGAGGGGCCCAAAGTTGCCCCAATGAAGTACTATGGTGTAGGACAGCCCATGAAATGGGCTGTCCTACACCATAGTAAGCGATATTCTATTGAACATAACTCTGGATCACATTTGAAGAGGCTGGTAGGCTCTGTAACAACATACCACACAATGGGGTAAAAGTTGCACCCCTGGGGGGCAGGACCGGCCCAAAGTTGCCCCATTCACTTACTATGGTGTAGGACAGCCCATGAAATGGGCTGTCCTACACCATAGAAACCGCATTTGTATTGAACATAACTCTGGATCACAGTGTCATAGAGACAAGGGGGCTGGCTCATTTTACTCAGACGACCAATCAGTCTCTCAGGATCATTGTGAAGCTTTCAAGCTACGCCCTAGCAACCATTTAGAGCTCCTTAGCAACAAGCTCCATAGACTTCCATTGAAAGACATCAAAGAGATATCTCAGGATATAAGTGTCATAGAAACATGAGGGTTGGCTCGTTTGACTCGGGGCAGCAAACAGCCAATCCCCAATCACCTCAACACATCCTAGCCCCTCCCTAGCAACCATTGTCGAGCACCTTAGCAACCAAAATCCAAAGAGGGATATCTTCCATTCTGAATGTCACAGAGACGTGGGAGTTGGTTTATATCATTCATACTGACAAGCAGCCTTTAGAGTTTCATGATTGGCAGCTGCCAAGCCACTCCCTAGCAACAAAAGAGAGTACCCTAGCAACCATTTTGCAAGACCTATATCTCTGCATCAAAACATCGTATAGAGATGGGGGTTGGTTTATACATTCACACTGACTTTGGAGCTTCATGATTGGCAAATGCCAAGACACTCCCTAGCAACCAAACAGATTACCCTAGCAACCGTTTTGCAAGGCGTATATCTCTGCATCAGAACATCGTATAGAGATGGGGGTTGGCTCTTTTGACTCATGCTAGCAAACAGGACTTGCTACATGCTACACATGCTAGCAGTGAATAGCTACATGCTAATATTGATTAGCTAAGTGTTAAATCATGGCAAGAAAATGCTACAAACACCATAGTAACCATCTTTGACAACTACCAACCACCTAGTAACACCATAGCAACCACCCGGAATACCCTAGCAACCGCCTAGCAACCACCCAGAACACCCTAGCAACAACCTAGCAACCACCTAGCAACCACCCAGAACACCATAGCAACCGCCTAGCAACCACCCAGAACTCCCTAGCAACCGCCTAGCAACCACCCAGAACACCCTAGCAACCGCCTAGCAACACCCTAGCAACCACCCAGAACACCCTAGAAACCACCTGAACAACATGAATAAGCCATATCTCAGCAGCAGAACATCGTACAGACATGGTTGTTGGCTCGTATGCAATCATGTACCACACTCTAGCAACCGAGTGGTGAGTTTTGCCACTGCAAGCACCATTCACATTTTCTTCTGGAAATGTACGTTCTAGTTATTCTTCTTCTTCTTCTTCCACTTTTTTTTCGTCTCGCTACTCCTCCCGCAGTTTTTGTCACAGACCCATGAATGAGGTGTCAAAACGTGCGGCCTATTTGGGAATGGTGTGCTATGACCTTTATAAGCGATCGGGCGTACGATGTTCGCCCCACGGGCGAAATAGCGGCGAAAAAAAACGCATAGACTTACATTGAAAAAAACGTAAAACGCCTCATAGCTCAGAGCGAGGATTTCGTAGAAATGTGAAATTTACGACATTTAAAGAGGCTGGCAGGCTCTTTAAGAATATACCTCACAATGGGGTAAAAGTTGCACCCCTGGGGGGCAGGAGCGCCCCAAAGTTTTCCCATTCATTGTCTATGGCATAGGACGGCCCATGAAATGGCCCGTCCTACACCATAGTAAGCGATTTTGTATTGAACACAACTCTGGATCACAGTGTCATAGAGACAAGGGGGCGGGCTCATTTTACTCAGACGACCAATCAGTCTCTCCGGATCATTGTGAAGCTATCAGGCCACGCCCCTAGCAACCATTTAGAGCACCTTAGCAACAAGTTCCATAGACTTCCATTGAAAGAGATCAAATGGATATCTCTGGATAGAAGAGTCATAGAAACATGAGGGTGGTCTCGTTTGACTCGGGGCAGCAAACAGCCAATCATGAATCACATCAACACTTCCTAGCCCCTCCCTAGCAACCACTGTCGAGCACCTTAGCAACCAAAATTCACAGAATCATAGCTCAGAGCAAGGATGTCGCAGAAACGTGTAATTTGGCACATTTAAAGAGACTGGCAGGCTCTGTAAGAACATACCACACAATGGGGCAAAAGTTGCACCCCTGGGGGGCAGGAGGGGCCCAAAGTTGCCCCAATGAAGTACTATGGTGTAGGACAGCCCATGAAATGGGCTGTCCTACACCATAGTAAGCGATATTCTATGGAACATAACTCTGGATCACATTTGAAGAGGCTGGTAGGCTCTGTAACAACATACCACACAATGGGGTAAAAGTTGCACCCCTGGGGGGCAGGACCGGCCCAAAGTTGCCCAATTCACGTACTATGGTGTAGGACAGCCCATGGAATGGGCTGTCCTACACCATAGAAACCGCATTTGTATTGAACATAACTCTGGATCACAGTGTCATAGAGACAAGGGGGCGGGCTCATTTTACTCAGACGACCAATCAGTCTCTCAGGATCATTGTGAAGCTTTCAAGCCACGCCCTAGCAACCATTTAGAGCTCCTTAGCAACAAGCTCCATAGACTTCCATTGAAAGACATCAAAGGGATATCTCAGGATATAAGTGTCATAGAAACATGAGGGTGGGCTCGTTTGACTCGGGGCAGCAAACAGCCAATCCCCAATCACCTCAACACATCCTAGCCCCTCCCTAGCAACCATTGTCGAGCACCTTAGCAACCAAAATCCAGACAGGGATATCTTCCATTCTGAATGTCACAGAGGCATGGGAGTTGGTTTATATCATTCATACTGACTTTGGAGTTTCATGATTGGCAGCTGCCGAGCCACTCCCTAGCAACAAAACAGAGTACCCTAGCAACCATTTTGCAAGACCTATATCTCTGCATCAAAACATCGTATAGAGATGGGGGTTGGTTTATACATTCACACTGACTTTGGAGCTTCATGATTGGCAGCTGCCAAGCCACTCCCAGCAACCAAACAGATTACCCTAGCAACCGTTTTGCAAGACGTATATCTCTGCATCAGAACATCGTATAGAGATGGGGGTTGGCTCTTTTGACTCATGCTAGCAAACAGGACTTGCTACATGCTACACATGCTAGCAGTGAATAGCTACATGCTAATTTTGATTAGCTAAGTGCTAAATCATGCCAAGAAAATGCTACAAACTCCATAGTAAACATCTGTGACAACTACCAACCACCTAGCAACTACCCAGAATACCCTAGCAACTGCCTAGCAACGCCATAGCAACCACCCAGAACACCCTAGCAACTGCCTAGCAACCACCCAGAATACCCTAGCAACCGCCTAACGACCACCCAGAACACCCTAGCAACCGCCTAGCAACCGCCTAGCAACCACACAGAACACCCTAGCAACTGCCTAGCAACCACCCAGAACACCCTAGCAACCACCTAGCAACCGCCTAGCAACCACCCAGAACTCCCTAGCAACCGCCTAGCAACCACCTAGCAACCGCCTAGCAACCATCCAGAACACCCTAGCAACCGCCTAGCAACCACCTAGCAACCGCCTAGCAACCACCCAGAACACCCTAGCAACCGCCTAGAAACCACCCAGAACACCCTAGCAACCGCCTAGCAACCACCCAGAACACCCTAGCAACCACCTAGCAACCACCCAGAACACCCTAGCAACCGCCTAGCAACCACCCAATACACCCTAGCAACCACCTAGCAACCATCCAGAACACCCTAGCAACTGCCTAGCAACCACCTAGCAACCACCCAGAATAACCTAGCAACCACCTAGCAACCACCCAGAACACCCTAGCAACCACCTGAACAACATGAATAAGCCATATCTCAGCAGCAGAACATCGTACAGACATGGTTGTTGGCTCGTATGCAATCATGTACCACACTCTAGCAACCGAGTGTCGAGTTTTGCCACTGCAAGCACCATTCACATTTTCTTCTGGAAATGTACGTTCTAGTTAATGGTGCTTGCCTATAGGCAAAGCAACATTAGTGTTATTGCTCATACTTATTATTAATGGTGCTTGCCTATAGGCAAAGCAACATTAGTGTTATTGCTCATACTTATTATTATTCTTCTTCTTCTTCTTCTTCCACTTTTTTTTCGTCTCGCTACTCCTCCCGCAGTTTTTGTCACAGACCCATGAATGAGGTGTCAAAACGTGCGGCCTATTTGGGAATGGTGTGCTATGACGTTTACAAACGATCGGGGGTGCGGTGTTCGCCCCACGGGCGAAATAGCGGCGAAAAAAAACGCATAGACTTACATTGAAAAAAACGTAAAACGCCTCATAGCTCAGAGCGAGGATTTCGTAGAAATGTGAAATTTACGACATTTGAAGAGGCTGGCAGGCTCTTTAAGAATATACCTCACAATGGGGTAAAAGTTGCACCCCTGGGGGGCAGGAGCGGCCCAAAGTTTTCCCATTCATTGTCTATGGCATAGGACGGCCCATGAAATGGGCCGTCCTACACCATAGTAAGCGATTTTTTATTGAACACAACTCTGGATCACAGTGTCATAGAGACAAGGGGGCGGGCTCATTTTACTCAGACGACCAATCAGTCTCTCAGGATCATTGTGAAGCTATCAGGCCACGCCCCTAGCACCCATTTAGAGCACCTTAGCAACAAGTTCCATAGACTTCCATTGAAAGAGATCAAATGGATATCTCTGGATAGAAGAGTCATAGAAACATGAGGGGGGTCTCGTTTGACTCAGGGCAGCAAACAGCCAATCATGAATCACATCAACACTTCCTAGCCCCTCCCTAGCAACCATTGTCGAGCACCTTAGCAACCAAAATTCACAGACTCATAGCTCAGAGCAAGGATGTCGCAGAAACGTGTAATTTGGCACATTTAAAGAGACTGGCAGGCTCTGTAAGAACATACCACACAATGGGGTAAAAGTTGCACCCCTGGGGGGCAGGAGGGGCCCAAAGTTGCCCCAATTAAGTACTATGGTGTAGGACAGCCCATGAAATGGGCTGTCCTACACCATAGTAAGCGATATTCTATTGAACATAACTCAGGATCACATTTGATGAGGCTGGTAGGCTCTGTAACAACATACCACACAATGGGGTAAAAGTTGCACCCCTGGGGGGCAGGAGGGGCCCAAAGTTGCCCCAATGAAGTACTATGGTGTAGGACAGCCCATGAAATGGGCTGTCCTACACCATAGTAAGCGATATTCTATTGAACATAACTCAGGATCACATTTGATGAGGCTGGTAGGCTCTGTAACAACATACCACACAATGGGGTAAAAGTTGCACCCCTGGGGGGCAGGACCGGCCCAAAGCTGCCCCATTCACGTACTATGGTGCAGGACAGCCCATGAAATGGGCTGTCCTACACCATAGAAACCGCATTTGTATTGAACATAACTCTGGATCACAGTGTCATAGAGACAAGGGGGCGGGCTCATTTTACTCAGACGACCAATCAGTCTCTCAGGATCATTATGAAGCTTTCAAGCCACGCCCTAGCAACCATTTAGAGCTCCTTAGCAACAAGCTCCATAGACTTCCATTGAAAGACATCAAAGGGATATCTCAGGATATAAGTGTCATAGAAACATGAGGGTGGGCTCGTTTGAATCGGGGCAGCAAACAGCCAATCCCGAATCACCTCAACACTTCCTAGCCCCTCCCTAGCAACCATTGTCGAGGACCTTAGCAACCAAAATCCAGACAGGGATATCTTCCATTCTGAATGTCACAGAGACGTGGGAGTTGGTTTATATCATTCATACTGACAAGCAGCCTTTGGAGTTTCATGATTGGCAGCTGCCAAGCCACTCCCTAGCAACAAAAGAGAGTACCCTAGCAACCATTTTGCAAGACCTATATCTCTGCATTAAAACATCGTATAGAGATGGGGGTTAGTTTATACATTCACACTGACTTTGGAGCTTCATGATTGGCAAATGCCAAGACACTCCCTAGCAACCAAACAGATTACCCTAGCAACCGTTTTGCAAGGCGTATATCTCTGCATCAGAACATCGTATAGAGATGGGGGTTGGCTCTTTTGACTCATGCTAGCAAACAGGACTTGCTACATGCTACACATGCTAGCAGTGAATAGCTACATGCTAATATTGATTAGCTAAGTGCTAAATCACGCCAATAAAATGCTATTAACACCATAGTAACCATCTGTGACAACTACCAACCACCTAGTAACACCATAGCAACTACCCAGAATACCCTAGCAACCGCCTAGCAACCACCCAGAACACCCTAGCAACCACCTAGCAACCACCCAGAACACCCTAGCAACTGCCTAGCAACCAACCAGAACACCATAGCAACCGCCTAGCAACCACCCAGAACACCCTAGCAACCGCCTAGCAACCACCCAGAACACCCTAGCAACCACCTAGCAACCACCCAGAACACCCTAGCAACAGCCTAGCAACCACCCAGAAAACCCTAGCAACCACCTAGCAACCGCCTAGCAACCACCCAGAACACCCTAGCAACCGCCTAGCAACACCCTAGCAACCACCCGGAACACCCTAGCAACTGCCTAGCAACCACCCAGAACACCCTAGCAACCACCTAGAACACCCTAGCAACCACCTGAACAACATGAATAAGCCATATCTCAGCAGCAGAACATCGTACAGATATGGTTGTTGGCTCGTATGCAATCATGTACCACACTCTAGCATCCGAGTGTCGAGTTTTGCCACTGCAAGCACCATTCACATTTTCTTCTGGAAATGTACGTTCTAGTTAATGGTGCTTGCTTTAGCAAGGCATCATTATTGTTATCCGTCATACTTATTATTATTTTTATTTTTATTCTTCCACACAAAAGTTTGGCGCGCTACTCCTCCTGGACCGTTTGTCACAGACCCATGAATGAGGTGTCAAAACGTGCGGCCTATTCGGGAATCGTGTGCTATGACTTTTATAAGCGATCGGGGGTGCGGTGGTCGCCCCAGGGGCGAAAAAGTCGCCGAAAAATCCCATAGACTTAACATTGCGTCAAACTTTGATGCCTCATAGCTCAGAGCGAGGATTTTGCAGAAATGTGAAATTTACCACATTTGGAGAGGTTGGCAGGCTCTGTAAGAATATACCTCACAATGGGGTAAAAGTTGCACCCCTGGGGGGCAGGAGCGCCCCAAAGTTTCCCATTGACTTAACATGGTGTAGGACGGCCCATGAAATGGGCCGTCCTACACCATAGTAAGCGATTTTGTATTGAACATAACTCTGGATCACAGTGTCATAGAGACAAGGGGGCGGGCTCATTTTACTCAGACGACCAATCAGTCTCTCAGGGTCATTGTGAAGCTATCAGGCCACGCCCCTAGCAACCATTTAGAGCACCTTAGCAACAAGTTCCATAGACTTCCATTGAAAGAGATCAAATGGATATCTCTGGATAGAAGAGTCATAGAAACATGAGGGTGGTCTCGTTTGACTCGGGGCAGCAAACAGCCAATCATGAATCACATCAACACTTCCTAGCCCCTCCCTAGCAACCATTGTCGAGCAGCTTAGCAACCAAAATTCACAGACTCATAGCTCAGAGCAAGGATGTCGCAGAAACGTGTAATTTGGCACATTTAAAGAGACTGGCAGGCTCTGTAAGAACATACCACACAATGGGGTAAAAGTTGCACCCCTGGGGGGCAGAAGGGGCCCAAAGTTGCCCCAATGAAGTACTATGGTGTAGGACAGCCCATGAAATGGGCTGTCCTACACCATAGTAAGCGATATTCTATTGAACATAACTCTGGATCACATTTGAAGAGGCTGGTAGGCTCTGTGACAACATACCACACAATGGGGTAAAAGTTGCACCCCTGGGGGGCAGGACCGGCCCAAAGTTGCCCCAATGAAGTACTATTCATGGGCTGTCCTACACCATAGAAACCGCATTTGTATTGAACATAACTCTGGATCACAGTGTCATAGAGACAAGGGGGCGGGCTCATTTTACTCAGACGACCAATCAGTCTCTCAGGATCATTGTGAAGCTTTCAAGCGACGCCCTAGCAACCATTTAGAGCTCCTTAGCAACAAGCTCCATAGACTTCCATTGAAAGACATCAAAGGGATATCTCAGGATATAAGTGTCATAGAAACATGAGGGTGGGCTCGTTTGACTCGGGGCAGCAAACAGCCAATCCCCAATCACCTCAACACATCCTAGCCCCTCCCTAGCAACCATTGTCGAGCACCTTAGCAACCAAAATCCAAAGAGGGATATCTTCCATTCTGAATGTCACAGAGACGTGGGAGTTGGTTTATATCATTCATACTGACAAGCAGCCTTTGGAGTTTCATGATTGGCAGCTGCCAAGCCACTCCCTAGCAACAAAAGAGAGTACCCTAGCAACCATTTTGCAAGACCTATATCTCTGCATCAAAACATCGTATAGAGATGGGGGTTGCTTTATACATTCACACTGACTTTGGAGCTTAATGATTGGCAAATGCCAAGAAACTCCCTAGCAACCAAACAGATTACCCTAGCAACCGTTTTGCAAGGCGTATATCTCTGCATCAGAACATCGTATAGAGATGGGGGTTGGCTCTTTTGACTCATGCTAGCAAACATGACTTGCTACATGCTACACATGCTAGCAGTGAATAGCTACATGCTAATTTTGATTAGCTAAGTGCTAAATCATGCCAAGAAAATGCTACAAACTCCATAGTATCCATCTGTGACAACTACCAACCACCTAGTAACACCATAGCAACTACCCAGAATACCATAGCAACTGCCTAGCAACCACCCAGAACACCCTAGCAACCGCCTAGCAACCACCTAGCAACCATACAGAACACCCTAGCAACCACCTAGCAACCGCCTAGCAACCACCCAGAACACCCTAGCAACCGCTTAGCAACCACCCAGAACACCCTAGCAACCGCCTAGCAACCACCTAGCAACCACCTAGCAACCACCCAGAACACCCTAGCAACCGCCTAGCAACCACCCAGAACACCCTAGCAACCACCTAGCAACCGCCCAGAACACCCTAGCAACCACCCAGAACCACCTAGCAACCACCCAGAACACCCTAGCAACCGCCTAGCAACCACCCAGAACACCCTAGCAACTGCCTAGCAACAACCTAGCAACCACCCAGAACACCCTAGCAACTGCCCAGCAACCACCCAGAACAGCCTAGCAACCACCTGAAAAACATGAATAAGCCATATCTCAGCAGCAGAACATCGTACAGACATGGTTGTTTGCTTGTATGCAATCATGTACCACACTCTAGCAACCGGGTCGTGTTTTTTGCCACTGCAAGCACCATTCACATTTTCTTCTGGAAATGTACGTTCTAGTTAATGGTGCTTGCCTATAGGCAAAGCAACATTAGTGTTATTGCTCATACTTATTATTATTATTCTTCTTCTTCCACTTTTTTTTCGTCTCGCTACTCCTCCCGCAGTTTTTGTCACAGACCCATGAATGAGGTGTCAAAACGTGCGGCCTATTTGGGAATGGTGTGCTATGACTTTTATAAGCGATCGGGCGTACGATGTTCGCCCGCCGGGCGAAATAGCAGCGAAAAAAAACGCATAGACTTACATTGCGAAAAGCACGTAACGCCCCATAGCTCAGAGCGAGGATTTCGTAGAAATGTGAAATTTACGACATTTGTAGAGGCTGGCAGGCTCTTTAAGAATATACCTCACAATGGGGTAAAAGTTGCACCCCTGGGGGGCAGGAGCGGCCCAAAGTTTTCCCATTCATTGTCTATGGCATAGGACGGCCCATGAAATGGGCCGTCCTACACCATAGTAAGCGATTTTGTATTGAACATAACTCTGGATCACAGTGTCATAGAGACAAGGGGGCGGGCTCATTTTACTCAGACGACCAATCAGTCTCTCAGGATCATTGTGAAGCTATCAGGCCACGCCCCTAGCAACCATTTAGAGCACCTTAGCAACAAGTTCCATAGACTTCCATTGAAAGAGATCAAATGGATATCTCTGGATAGAAGAGTCATAGAAACATGAGGGTGGGCTCGTTTGACTCGGGGCAGCAAACAGCCAATCGTGAATCACATCAACACTTCCTAGCCCCTCCCTAGCAACCATTGTCGAGCACCTTAGCAACCAAAATTCACAGACTCATAGCTCAGAGCAAGGATGTCGCAGAAACGTGTAATTTGGCACATTTAAAGAGACTGGCAGGCTCTGTAAGAACATACCACACAATGGGGTAAAAGTTGCACCCCTGGGGGGCAGGAGGGGCCCAAAGTTGCCCCAATGAAGTACTATGGTGTAGGACAGCCCATGAAATGGGCTGTCCTACACCATAGTAAGCGATATTCTATTGAACATAACTCTGGATCACATTTGAAGAGGCTGGTAGGCTCTGTAACAACATACCACACAATGGGGTAAAAGTTGCACCCCTGGGGGGCAGGACCGGCCCAAAGTTGCCCCATTCACGTACTATGGTGTAGGACAGCCCATGAAATGGGCTGTCCTACACCATAGTAAGCGATATTCTATTGAACATAACTCTGGATCACAGTGTCATAGAGACAAGGGGGCGGGCTCATTTTACTCAGACGACCAATCAGTCTCTCAGGATCACTGTGAAGCTATCAAGCCACGCCCTAGCAACCATTTAGAGCACCTTAGCAACAAAATCCATAGACTTCCATTGAAAGACATCAAATGGATATCTTTGGATAGAAGTGTCATAGAAACATGAGGGTTGGCTCGTTTGACTCGGGGCAGAAAACAGCCAATCCCCAATCACCTCAACACATCCTAGCCCCTCCCTAGCAACCATTGTCGAGCACCTTAGCAACCAAAATCCAAAGAGGGATATCTTTCATTCTGAATGTCACAGAGACGTGGGAGTTGGTTTATATCATTCATACTGACAAGCAGCCTTTGGAGTTTCATGATTGGCTGCTGTCAAGCCACTCCCTAGCAACAAAAGAGAGTACCCTAGCAACCATTTTACAAGACCTATATCTCTGCATCAAAACATCGTATAGAGATGGGGGTTGGTTTATACATTCACACTGACTTTGGAGCTTCATGATTGGCAAATGCCAAGACACTCCCTAGCAACCAAACAGATTACCCTAGCAACCATTTTGCATGGCGTATATCTCTGCATCAGAACATCGTATAGAGATGGGGGTTGGCTCTTTTGACTCATGCTAGCAAACAGGACTTGCTACATGCTACACATGCTAGCAGTGAATAGCTACATGCTAATATTGATTAGCTAAGTGCTAAATCATGCCAATAAAATGCTACAAACACCATAGTAACCATCTGTGACAACTTCCAACCACCTAGTAACACCATAGCAACTACCCAGAATACCATAGCAACTGCCTATCAACCACCCAGAACACCCTAGCAACAGCCTAGCAACCACCTAGCAACCGCCTAGCGACCATCCAGAACACCCTAGCAACCGCCTAGCAACCACCTAGCAACCACCCAGAACACCCTAGCAACCGCCTAGCAACCACCTAGCAACCGCCTAGCAACCACCGAGAACACCCTAGAAACCGCCTAGCAACCACCTAGCAACCACCCAGAACACCCTAGCAACCGCCTAGCAACCACCCAGAACACCCTAGCAACCGCCTAGCAACCGCCTAGCAACCACCTAGCAACCGCCTAGCAACCACCCAGAACACCCTAGCAACCACCTAGCAACCACCCAAAACACCCTAGCAACCGCCTAGCAACCACCCAGAACACCCTAGCAACCGGGTCGTGTTTTTTGCCACTGCAAGCACCATTCACATTTTCTTCTGGAAATGTACGTTCTAGTTATTAATGGTGCTTGCCTATAGGCAAAGCAACATTAGTGTTATTGCTCATACTTATTAATGGTGCTTGCCTATAGGCAAAGCAACATTAGTGTTATTGCTCATACTTATTATTATTCTTCCACACAAAAGTTCGGCGCGTAACTCGCCCCGCACCGTTTGTCACAGACCCCTGAGTGAGGTGTCAAATCGACCGGCCCATTGAGGAGAGGTGTGCTATATCTTTTCTAAGCGATCGGGTGTACGATGTTCGCGCAGCGGACGAAAAAGCGGCCAAAAAAGTCCCATTGACTTAACATTGCGGAATTTTCAGAAATTCAAATTCAAATCCCAACTGTCATTTTTCACACACACAGACACAAAGGGCCTGACACCCCTGCATGTCTCCCCCTCTCTCTCCCTCAGAGGATTTATATTATCAAGCAGCCAATAAGTAATGGCCTAAAATCTTCATAGCCACACCATAGCAACCAGTTACAGCACCCTAGCAACCATAGGCTATAGGCACGAGGCCGCAGGCCTCGTGCACTCATTATAATGCACTCGTTTAATAGAGATTTTAAATACTCTGCGGCCGAGTGCCTAACCTTAGCCCTAACCCCATAGTAACCATCTGTGAAAACTACCAACCACCTAGTAACACCATAGCAACCAGTTACAGCACCCTAGCAACCATAGGATATAGGCACGAGGCCGCAGGCCTCGTGCACTCATTATAATGCACTCGTTTAATAACACAACCACTCAAAATACCTTATAACTCCCTAGCAACACCCTAGCAACCACCCAATATACCTTAGAACTCCCTAGCAACACCATAGCAACCACCCAAAACACCTTAAAACACCCTAGGAACCACCCATAACACCCTAGCAACCACCCAAAATACCTTAGAACTCCCTAGCAACCACCCAAATTACCTCATAACTCCCTAGTAACACCATAGCAACCACCCAAAATACCTTAGAACTCCCTAGCAACACCCTAGCAACCACCCAAAATATCTCAGAACTCCCTAGCAACCACCAAGAACACCCTAGCAACTGCCTAGCAACCACCCAGAACACCCTAGCAACCACCCAGAACACCCTAGCAACTGCCTAGTAACCACCTAGAACACCCTAGCAACTGCCTAGTAACCACCTAGAACACCCTAGCAACTGCCTAGCAACCACCCAAAACACCCTAGTAACCACCCAGAACACCCTAGCAACCAACCCAAAACATGAATAAGCCATATCTCAGCAGCAGAACATCGTGCAGACATGGTTGTTGGCTCGTATGCAATCATGTACCACACTCTAGCAACCGAGTGGTGAGTTTTGCCACTGCAAGCACCATTCACATTTTCTTCTGGAAATGTACGTTCTAGTTATTATTCTTCTTCTTCCACTTTTTTTTCGTCTCGCTACTCCTCCCGCAGTTTTTGTCACAGACCCATGAATGAGGTGTCAAAACGTGCGGCCTATTTGGGAATGGTGTGCTATGACTTTTATAAGCGATCGGGCGTACGATGTTCGCCCCACGGGCGAAATAGCAGCGAAAAAAAACGCATAGACTTACATTGCGAAAAGCACGTAACGCCCCATAGCTCAGAGCGAGGAATTCGTAGAAATGTGAAATTTACGACATTTGTAGAGACTGTCAGGCTCTTTAAGAATATACCTCACAATGGGGTAAAAGTTGCACCCCTGGGGGGCAGGAGCGCCCCAAAGTTTTCCCATTCATTGTCTATGGCATAGGACGGCCCATGAAATGGGCCGTCCTACACCATAGTAAGCGATTTTGTATTGAACATAACTCTGGATCACAGTGTCATAGAGACAAGGGGGCGGGCTCATTTTACTCAGACGACCAATCAGTCTCTCAGGATCATTGTGAAGCTATCAGGCCACGCCCCTAGCAACCATTTAGAGCACCTTAGCAACAAGTTCCGTAGACTTCCATTGAAAGAGATCAAATGGATATCTCTGGATAGAAGAGTCATAGAAACATGAGGGTGGTCTTGTTTGACTCGGGGCAGCAAACAGCCAATCATGAATCACATCAACACTTCCTAGCCCCTCCCTAGCAACCATTGTCGAGCACCTTAGCAACCAAAATTCACAGACTCATAGCTCAGAGCAAGGATGTCGCAGAAACGTGTAATTTGGCACATTTAAAGAGACTGGCAGGCTCTATAAGAACATACCACACAATGGGGTAAAAGTTGCACCCCTGAGGGGCAGGAGGGGCCCAAAGTTGCCCCAATGAAGTACTATGGTGTAGGACAGCCCATGAAATGGGCTGTCCTTCACCATAGTAAGCGATATTCTATTGAACATAACTCTGGATCACATTAGAAGAGGCTGTTAGGCTCTGTAACAACATACCACACAATGGGGTAAAAGTTGCACCCCTGGGGGGCAGGAGGGGCCCAAAGTTGCCCCAATAAAGTACTATGGTGTAGGACAGCCCATGAAATGGGCTGTCCTACACCATAGTAAGCGATATTCTATTGAACATAACTCTGGATCACATTTGAAGAGGCTGGTAGGCTCTGTAACAACATACCACACAATGGGGTAAAAGTTGCACCCCTGGGGGGCAGGACCGGCCCAAAGTTGCCCCATTCACGTACTATGGTGTAGGACAGCCCATGAAATGGGCTGTCCTACACCATAGTAAGCGATATTCTATTGAACATAACTCTGGATCACATTTGAAGAGGCTGGTAGGCTCTGTAACAACATACCACACAATGGGGTAAAATTTGCACCCCTGGGGGGCAGGACCGGCCCAAAGTTGCCCCATTCACGTACTATGGTGTAGGACAGCCCATGAAATGGGCTGTCCTACACCATAGTAAGCGATATTCTATTGAACATAACTCTGGATCACATTTGAAGAGGCTGGTAGGCTCTGTAACAACATACCACACAATGGGGTAAAATTTGCACCCCTGGGGGGCAGGACCAGCCCAAAGTTGCCCCATTCACGTACTATGGTGTAGGACAGCCCATGAAATGGGCTGTCCTACACCATAGAAACCGCATTTGTATTGAACATAACTCTGGATCACAGTGTCATAGAGACAAGGGGGCGGGCTCATTTCACTCAGACGACCAATCAGTCTCTCAAGATCATTGTGAAGCTTTCAAGCCACGCCCTAGCAACCATTTAGAGCTCCTTAGCAACAAGCTCCATAGACTTCCATTGAAAGACATCAAAGGGATATCTCAGGATATAAGTGTCATAGAAACATGAGGGTGGGCTCGTTTGACTCGGGGCAGCAAACAGCCAATCCCCAATCACCTCAACACATCCTAGCCCCTCCCTAGCAACCATTGTCGAGCACCTTAGCAACCAAAATCCAGACAGGGATATCTTCCATTCTGAATGTCACAGAGGCGTGGGAGTTGGTTTATATCATTCATACTGACAAGCAGCCTTTGGAGTTTCATGATTGGCAGCTGCCAAGCCACTCCCTAGCAACAAAACAGAGTACCCTAGCAACCATATTGCAAGACCTATATCTCTGCATCAAAACATCGTATAGAGATGGGGGTTGGTTTATACATTCACACTGACTTCGGAGCTTCATGATAGGCAGCTGCCAAGCCACTCCCTAGCAACCAAACAGATTACCCTAGCAACCGTTTTGCAAGGCGTATATCTCTGCATCAGAACATCGTATAGAGATGGGGGTTGGCTCTTTTGACTCATGCTAGCAAACAGGACTTGCTACATGCTACACATGCTAGCAGTGAATAGCTACATGCTAATTTTGATTAGCTAAGTGCTAAATCATGCCAAGAAAATGCTACAAACACCATAGTAACCATCTGTGACAACTACCAACCACCTAGTAACACCATAGCAACTACCCAGAATACCCTAGCAACTGCCTAGCAACGCCCTAGCAACCACAAAAAATACCCTAGCAACTGCCTAGCAACGCCCTAGTAACCACCCAGAACACCCTAGCAACTGCCTAGCAACCACCCAGAACACCCTAGCAACCGCCTAGCAACCACCCAGAACACCCTAGCAACCGCCTAGCAACCACCCAATACACCCTAGCATCTTCATAGCAAACTCCAAGAACACCCTAGCAACCGGGTCGTGTTTTTTGCCACTGCAAGCACCATTCACATTTTCTTCTGGAAATGTACGTTCTAGTTATTCTTTTTATTTTTATTCTTCCACACAAAAGTTTGGCGCGCTACTCCTCCTGGACCGTTTGTCACACACCCCTGAATGAGGTGTCAAAACGTGCGGGCTATTCGGGAATCGTGTGCTATGACTTTTATAAGGGATCGGGGGTGCGGTGGTCGCCCCAGGGGCGAAAAAGCGGCCCAAAAAGTCCCATAGACTTAACATTGCGTCAAATTTTGACGAGTTGTAGCTCCGAGAGAGGATGTCGCAGAAACGTGAAATTTGCCACATTTGAAGAGGCTGGCAGGCTCTGTAAGACCATACCTCAAAATGGGGTAAAAGTTGCACCCCTGGGGGGCAGGACCGGCCCAAAGTTGGCCCATAGACTTAACATGGTGTAGGACGGCCCATGAAATGGCCCGTCCTACACCATAGTAAGTGATTTTGTATTGAACATAACTCTGGATCACAGTGTCACAGAGACAAGGGGGCGGGCTCATTTTACTCAGAAGATCAATCAGCATCTCAGGATCATTGTGAAGCTATCAAGCCACGCCCTAGCAACCATTGTCGAGCAGCTTAGCAACCAAAATTCACTGACTCATAGCTCAGAGCAAGGATGTCGCAGAAACGTGTAATTTGGCACATTTAAAGAGACTGGCAGGCTCTGTAAGAACATACCACACAATGGGGTAAAAGTTGCACCCCTGGGGGGCAGGAGGGGCCCAAAGTTGCCCCAATGAAGTACTATGGTGTAGGACAGCCCATGAAATGGGCTGTCCTACACCATAGTAAGCGATATTCTATTGAACATAACTCTGGATCACATTTGAAGAGGCTGGTAGGCTCTGTAACAACATAGCACACAATGGGGTAAAAGTTGCACCCCTGGGGGGCAGGAGGGGCCCAAAGTTGCCCCAATGAAGTACTATGGTGTAGGACAGCCCATGAAATGGGCTGTCCTACACCATAGTAAGCGATATTCTATTGAACATAACTCTGGATCACATTTGAAGAGGCTGGTAGGCTCTGTAAGAACATACCACACAATGGGGTAAAAGTTGCACCCCTGGGGGGCAGGAGGGGCCCAAAGTTGCCCCAATGAAGTACTATGGTGTAGGACAGCCCATGAAATGGGCTGTCCTACACCATAGTAAGCGATATTCTATTGAACATAACTCTGGGTCACATTTGAAGAGGCTGGTAGGCTCTGTAACAACATACCACACAATGGGGTAAAATTTGCACCCTGGGGGGCAGGACCGGCCCAAAGTTGCCCCATTCACGTACTATGGTGTAGGGCTGTCCTACACCATAGAAACCGCATTTGTATTGAACATAACTCTGGATCACAGTGTCATAGAGACAAGGGGGCGGGCTCATTTTACTTAGACGACCAATCAGTCTCTCAGGATCACTGTGAAGCTATCAAGCCACGCCCTAGCAACCATTTAGAGCACCTTAGCAACAAAATCCATAGACTTCCATTGAAAGACATCAAAGGGATATCTCAGGATATAAGTGTCATAGAAACATGAGGGTGGGCTCGTTTGACTCGGGGCAGCAAACAGCCAATCCCCAATCACCTCAACACATCCTAGCCCCTCCCTAGCAACCATTGTCGAGTACCTTAGCAACCAAAACCCAGACAGGGATATCTTGCATTCTGAATGTCACAGAGGAATGGGAGTTGGTTTATATCATTCATACTGACAAGTAGCCTTTGGAGTTTCATGATTGGCAGCTGCCGAGCCACTCCCTAGCAACAAAACAGAGTACCCTAGCAACCATTTTGCAAGACCTATATCTCTGCATCAAAACATCGTATAGAGATGGGGGTTGGTTTATACATTCACACTGACTTTGGAGCTTCATGATTGGCAGCTGCTAAGCCACTCCCTAGCAACCAAACAGATTACCCTAGCAACCGTTTTGCAAGACGTATATCTCTGCATCAGAACATCGTATAGAGATGGGGGTTGGCTCTTTTGACTCATGCTGGCAAACAGGACTTGCTACATGCTACACATGCTAGCAGTGAATAGCTACATGCTAATTTTGATTAGCTAAGTGCTAAATCATGCCAAGAAAATGCTACAAACACCATAGTAACCATCTGTGACAACTACCAACCACCTAGTAACACCATAGCAACTACCCAGAATACCCTAGCAACGCCCTAGCAACCACCCAGAACACCCTAGCAACTGCCTAGCAACGCCCTAGCAACCACCCATAATACCCTAGCAACCGCCTAGCAACCGCCTAGCGACCACCCAGAACACCCTAGCAACCGCCTAGCAACCACCCAGAACACCCTAGCAACCACCCAGAACTCCCTAGCAACCACCTAGCAACCACCTAGCAACCACCCTAGCAACCGCCTAGCAACCACCCAGAACACCCTAGCAACCGCCTAGCAACCACCCATAACACCCTAGTAACCGCCTAGCAAAACCCTAGCAACCACCTAGCAACCACCCAGAATACCCTAGCAACCACCCAGAAAACCCTAGCAACCACATAGCAACCACCCAGAACACCCTAGCAACCACCCAAACAACATGAATAAGCCATATCTCACCACCAGAACATCGTACAAACATGGTTTTTGGCTCGTATGCAATCATGTACCACACTCTAGCAACCGAGTGGTGAGTTTTGCCACTGCAAGCACCATTCACATTTTCTTCTGGAAATGTACGTTCTAGTTAATGGTGCTTGCCTATAGGCAAAGCACATTAGTGTTATTGCTCATACTTATTATTCTTTTTTTTATTCTTTTTATTCCGCCGCTTTTTTGACGCGCTACTCCTCCCGCAGCTTTTGTCACAGACCCCTGAATGAGGTGTCAAAACGTGCGGCCTATTCGGGAATGGTGTGCTATGACTTGTATAAGCGATCGGGGGTGCGGTGGTCGCCCCAGGGGCGAAAAAGTCGACGAAAAAACGCATAGACTTAACATTACGTCAAACTTTGACGAGTCATAGCTCAGAGTTGGGATTTCGTAGAAATGTGAAATTTACCACATTTGGAGAGGCTGGCAGGCTCTGTAAGAACATAACTCACAATGGGGTAAAAGTTGCACCCCTGGGGGGCAGGAGCGGCCCAAACTTTTCCTATTGACTTAACATGGTGTAGGACGTCCCATGAAATGGAGAGAGAGAGAGAGTAAGCGATTTTGTATTGAACATAACTCTGGATCACAGTGTCATAGAGACAAGGGGGTGGGCTCATTTTACTCAGACGACCAATCAGTCTCTCAGGATCACTGTGAAGCTATCAAGCCACACCCTAGCAACCATTTAGAGCACCTTAGCAACAAAATCCATAGACTTCCATTGAAAGACATCAAATGGATATCTCTGGATAGAAGTGTCATAGAAACACGAAGGTTGGCTCGTTTGACTCGGGGAAGCAAACAGCCAATGCCGAATCACCTCAACACTTCCTAGCCCCTCCCTAGCAACCATTGTCGAGTACCTTAGCAACCAAAACCCAGACAGAGATATCTTGCATTCTGAATGTCACAGAGGCATGGGAGTTGGTTTATATCATTCATACTGACAAGTAGCCTTTGGAGTTTCATGATTGGCAGCTGCCGAGCCACTCCCTAGCAACAAAACAGAGTACCCTAGCAACCATTTTGCAAGACCTATATCTCTGCATCAAAACATCGTATAGAGATGGGGGTTGGTTTATACATTCACACTGACTTTGGAGCTTCATGATTGGCAGCTGCCAAGCCACTCCCTAGCAACCAAACAGATTACCCTAGCAACCGTTTTGCAAGACGTATATCTCTGCATCAGAACATCGTATAGAGATGGGGGTTGGCTCTTTTGACTCATGCTAGCAAACAGGACTTGATACATGCTACACATGCTAGCAGTGAATAGCTACATGCTAATTTTGATTAGCTAAGTGCTAAATCATGCCAAGAAAATGCTACAAACACCATAGTAACCATCTGTGACAACTACCAACCACCTAGTAACACCATAGCAACTACCCAGAACACCCTAGCAACTGCCTAGCAACCACCCAGAACACCCTAGCAACCGCCTAGCAACCACCCAGAACACCCTAGCAACCGCCTAGCAACCACCCAGAACTCCCTAGCAACCGCCTAGCAACCACCCATAACACCCTAGCAACCACCCATAACACCCTAGCAACCGCCTAGCAACCACCCAGAACACCCTAGCAACCGCCTAGCAACCACCCAGAACACCCTAGCAACCGCCTAGCAACCACCCAGAACTCCCTAGCAACCGCCTAGCAACCACCCATAACACCCTAGCAACCACCCATAACACCCTAGCAACCGCCTAGCAACCACCCAGAACACCTTAGCATCTTCATAGCAAACTCCAAGAACACCCTAGCAACCGGGTCGTGTTTTTTGCCACTGCAAGCACCATTCACATTTTCTTCTGGAAATGTACGTTCTAGTTAATGGTGCTTGCCTATAGGCAAAGCAACATTAGTGTTATCTCACATACTTATTATTATACTTCTTTTTATTTTTATTCTTCCACACAAAAGTTTGGCGCGCTACTCCTCCTGGACCGTTTGTCACACACCCCTGAATGAGGTGTCAAAACATGCGGCCTATTCGGGAATCGTGTGCTATGACTTTTATAAGCGATCGGGGGTGCGGTGTTCGCCCCAGGGGCGAAAAAGTCGACGAAAAATCCCATAGACTTAACATTGCGTCAAACTTTGACGAGTCATAGCTCAGAGCGAGGATTTCGTAGAAATGTGAAATTTACCACATTTGAAGAGGCTGGCAGGCTCTGTAAGAACATACCTCACAATGGGGTAAAAGTTGCACCCCTGGGGGGCAGGAGCGGCCCAAAGTTTCCCATTGACTTAACATGGTGTAGGACGGCCCATGTAAAGCATGCGTTTTTCCTACTATGGTAAATTGCATAGGGATTTTGTATTGAACATAGCTCTGGATCACAGTGTCATAGAGACAAGGGGGCGGGCTCATTTTACTCAGAAGACCAATCAGCATCTCAGGATCATTGTGAAGCTATCAAGCCACGCCCCTAGCAACCATTGTCGAGCAGCTTAGCAACCAAAATTCACAGACTCATAGCTCAGAGCAAGGATGTCGCAGAAACGTGTAATTTGGCACATTTAAAGAGACTGGCAGGCTCTGTAAGAACATACCACACAATGGGGTAAAAGTTGCACCCCTGGGGGGCAGGAGGGGCCCAAAGTTGCCCCAATGAAGTACTATGGTGTAGGACAGCCCATGAAATGGGCTGTCCTACACCATAGTAAGCGATATTCTATTGAACATAACTCTGGATCACATTTGAAGAGGCTGGTAGGCTCTGTAACAACATACCACACAATGGGGTAAAAGTTGCACCCGTGGGGGGCAGGACCGGCCCGAAGTTGCCCTATTCACGTACTATGGTGTAGGACAGCCCATGAAATGGGCTGTCCTACACCATAGAAACCGCATTTGTATTGAACATAACTCTGGATCACAGTGTCATAGAGACAAGGGGGCAGGCTCATTTTACTCAGACGACCAATCAGTCTCTCAGGATCATTGTGAAGCTATCAAGCCACGCCCCTAGCAACCATTGTCGAGCAGCTTAGCAACCAAAATTCACAGACTCATAGCTCAGAGCAAGGATTTCGCAGAAACGTGTAATTTGGCACATTTAAAGAGACTGGCAGGCTCTGTAAGAACATACCACACAATGGGGTAAAAGTTGCACCCCTGGGGGGCAGGAGGGGCCCAAAGTTGCCCCAATGAAGTACTATGGTGTAGGACAGCCCATGAAATGGGCTGTCCTACACCATAGTAAGCGATATTCTATTGAACATAACTCTGGATCACATTTGAAGAGGCTGGTAGGCTCTGTAACAACATACCACACAATGGGGTAAAAGTTGCACCCCTGGGGGGCAGGACCGGCCCAAAGTTGCCCCATTCACGTACTATGGTGTAGGACAGCCCATGAAATGGGCTGTCCTACACCATAGTAAGCGATATTCTATTGAACATAACTCTGGATCACATTTGAAGAGGCTGGTAGGCTCTGTAACAACATACCACACAATGGGGTAAAAGTTGCACCCCTGGGGGGCAGGACCGGCCCAAAGTTGCCCCATTCACGTACTATGGTGTAGGACAGCCCATGAAATGGGCTGTCCTACACCATAGAAACCGCATTTGTATTGAACATAACTCTGGATCACAGTGGCATAGAGACAAGGGGGCGGGCTCATTTTACTCAGACGACCAATCAGTCTCTCAGGATCACTGTGAAGCTATCAAGCCACGCCCTAGCAACCATTTAGAGCACCTTAGCAACAAAATCCATAGACTTCCATTGAAAGACATCAAATGGATATCTCTGGATAGAAGTGTCATAGAAACATGAGGGTTGGCTCGTTTGACTCGGGGCAGAAAACAGCCAATCCCCAATCACCTCAACACTTCCTAGCCCCTCCCTAGCAACCATTGTCGAGTACCTTAGCAACCAAAATCCAGACAGGGATATCTTCCATTCTGAATGTCACAGACGCATGGGAGTTGGTTTATATCATTCATACTGACAAGCAGCCTTTGGAGTTTCATGCTTGGCAGCTGGCAAGCCACTCCCTAGCAACAAAACAGAGTACCCTAGCAACCATTTTGCAAGACCTATATCTCTGCATCAAAACATCGTACAGAGATGGGGGTTGGTGTATACATTCACTCTGACTTCAGAGCTTCATGATTGGCAGCTGCCAAGACACTCCCTAGCAACCAAACAGATTACCCTAGCAACCGTTTTGCAAGGCGTATATCTCTGCATCAGAACATCGTATAGAGATGGGGGTTGGCACCTTTGACTCATGCTAGCAAACAGGACTTGCTACATGCTACACATGCTAGCAGTGAATAGCTACATGCTAATTTTGATTAGCTAAGTGCTAAATCATGCCAAGAAAATGCTACAAACTCTATAGTAACCATCTGTGACAACTACCAACCACCTAGTAACACCATAGCAACTACCCAGAACACCCTAGCAACTGCCTAGCAACGCCCTAGCAACCACCCAGAACACCCTAGCAACACCCTAGCAACCACCCAGAATACCCTAGCAACCGCCTAGCAACCGCCTAGCGACCACCCAGAACACCCTAGCAACCACCCAGAACACCCTAGCAACCACCTAGCAACCACCCAGAACTCCCTAGCAACCGCCTAGCAACCACCCAGAACACCCTAGCAACCGACTAGCAACTGCCTAGCAACCGCCCAGAACATCATAGCAACTGCCTAGCAACACCCTAGCAACTACCAAGCAACACCCTAGCAACTACCTAGCAACCACCCAGAACACCCTAGCAACTGCTTAGCAACTACTCAGAACACCCTAGCAACCACCCAGAACACCGTAGCAACCACCCGAACAACATGAATAAGCCATATCTCAGCAGCAGAACATCGTATAGACATGGTTGTTGGCTCGTACGCAATCATGTACCGCACCCTAGCAACCGGGTCGTGTTTTTTGCCACTGCAAGCACCATTCACATTTTCTTCTGGAAATGTACATTCTAGTTAATGGTGCTTGCCTATAGGCAAAGCAACATTAGTGTTATTGCTCATACTTATTACTGGTGCTTGCTTTAGCAAGGCAACAGTATTGTTATTGCTCATACTTATTATTAATGGTGCTTGCCTATAGGCAAAGCAACATTAGTGTTATTGCTCATACTTATTAATGGTGCTTGCCTATAGGCAAAGCAACATTAGTGTTATTGCTCATACTTATTATTATTCTTCTTCTTCTTCTTCTTCCACTTTTTTTTCGTCTCGCTACTCCTCCCGCAGTTTTTGTCACAGACCCATGAATGAGGTGTCAAAACGTGCGGCCTATTTGGGAATGGTGTGCTATGACGTTTACAAACGATCGGGGGTGCGGTGTTCGCCCCACGGGCGAAATAGCGGCGAAAAAAAACGCATAGACTTACATTGAAAAAAACGTAAAACGCCTCATAGCTCAGAGCGAGGATTTCGTAGAAATGTGAAATTTACGACATTTGAAGAGGCTGGCAGGCTCTTTAAGAATATACCTCACAATGGGGTAAAAGTTGCACCCCTGGGGGGCAGGAGCGGCCCAAAGTTTTCCCATTCATTGTCTATGGCATAGGACGGCCCATGAAATGGGCCGTCCTACACCATAGTAAGCGATTTTTTATTGAACACAACTCTGGATCACAGTGTCATAGAGACAAGGGGGCGGGCTCATTTTACTCAGACGACCAATCAGTCTCTCAGGATCATTGTGAAGCTATCAGGCCACGCCCCTAGCACCCATTTAGAGCACCTTAGCAACAAGTTCCATAGACTTCCATTGAAAGAGATCAAATGGATATCTCTGGATAGAAGAGTCATAGAAACATGAGGGGGGTCTCGTTTGACTCAGGGCAGCAAACAGCCAATCATGAATCACATCAACACTTCCTAGCCCCTCCCTAGCAACCATTGTCGAGCACCTTAGCAACCAAAATTCACAGACTCATAGCTCAGAGCAAGGATGTCGCAGAAACGTGTAATTTGGCACATTTAAAGAGACTGGCAGGCTCTGTAAGAACATACCACACAATGGGGTAAAAGTTGCACCCCTGGGGGGCAGGAGGGGCCCAAAGTTGCCCCAATTAAGTACTATGGTGTAGGACAGCCCATGAAATGGGCTGTCCTACACCATAGTAAGCGATATTCTATTGAACATAACTCAGGATCACATTTGATGAGGCTGGTAGGCTCTGTAACAACATACCACACAATGGGGTAAAAGTTGCACCCCTGGGGGGCAGGAGGGGCCCAAAGTTGCCCCAATGAAGTACTATGGTGTAGGACAGCCCATGAAATGGGCTGTCCTACACCATAGTAAGCGATATTCTATTGAACATAACTCAGGATCACATTTGATGAGGCTGGTAGGCTCTGTAACAACATACCACACAATGGGGTAAAAGTTGCACCCCTGGGGGGCAGGACCGGCCCAAAGCTGCCCCATTCACGTACTATGGTGCAGGACAGCCCATGAAATGGGCTGTCCTACACCATAGAAACCGCATTTGTATTGAACATAACTCTGGATCACAGTGTCATAGAGACAAGGGGGCGGGCTCATTTTACTCAGACGACCAATCAGTCTCTCAGGATCATTATGAAGCTTTCAAGCCACGCCCTAGCAACCATTTAGAGCTCCTTAGCAACAAGCTCCATAGACTTCCATTGAAAGACATCAAAGGGATATCTCAGGATATAAGTGTCATAGAAACATGAGGGTGGGCTCGTTTGAATCGGGGCAGCAAACAGCCAATCCCGAATCACCTCAACACTTCCTAGCCCCTCCCTAGCAACCATTGTCGAGGACCTTAGCAACCAAAATCCAGACAGGGATATCTTCCATTCTGAATGTCACAGAGACGTGGGAGTTGGTTTATATCATTCATACTGACAAGCAGCCTTTGGAGTTTCATGATTGGCAGCTGCCAAGCCACTCCCTAGCAACAAAAGAGAGTACCCTAGCAACCATTTTGCAAGACCTATATCTCTGCATTAAAACATCGTATAGAGATGGGGGTTAGTTTATACATTCACACTGACTTTGGAGCTTCATGATTGGCAAATGCCAAGACACTCCCTAGCAACCAAACAGATTACCCTAGCAACCGTTTTGCAAGGCGTATATCTCTGCATCAGAACATCGTATAGAGATGGGGGTTGGCTCTTTTGACTCATGCTAGCAAACAGGACTTGCTACATGCTACACATGCTAGCAGTGAATAGCTACATGCTAATATTGATTAGCTAAGTGCTAAATCACGCCAATAAAATGCTATTAACACCATAGTAACCATCTGTGACAACTACCAACCACCTAGTAACACCATAGCAACTACCCAGAATACCCTAGCAACCGCCTAGCAACCACCCAGAACACCCTAGCAACCACCTAGCAACCACCCAGAACACCCTAGCAACTGCCTAGCAACCAACCAGAACACCATAGCAACCGCCTAGCAACCACCCAGAACACCCTAGCAACCGCCTAGCAACCACCCAGAACACCCTAGCAACCACCTAGCAACCACCCAGAACACCCTAGCAACAGCCTAGCAACCACCCAGAAAACCCTAGCAACCACCTAGCAACCGCCTAGCAACCACCCAGAACACCCTAGCAACCGCCTAGCAACACCCTAGCAACCACCCGGAACACCCTAGCAACTGCCTAGCAACCACCCAGAACACCCTAGCAACCACCTAGAACACCCTAGCAACCACCTGAACAACATGAATAAGCCATATCTCAGCAGCAGAACATCGTACAGATATGGTTGTTGGCTCGTATGCAATCATGTACCACACTCTAGCATCCGAGTGTCGAGTTTTGCCACTGCAAGCACCATTCACATTTTCTTCTGGAAATGTACGTTCTAGTTAATGGTGCTTGCCTATAGGCAAAGCAACATTAGTGTTATTGCTCATACTTATTATTATTCTTTTTTTTATTCCGCCGCTTTTTTGACGCGCTACTCCTCCCGCAGTTTTTGTCACAGACCCCTGAATGAGGTGTCAAAACGTGCGGCCTATTCGGGAATGGTGTGCTATGACTTTTATAAGCGATCGGGGGTGCGGTGGTCGCCCCAGGGGCGAAAAAGTCGACGAAAAAACGCATAGACTTAACATTACGTCAAACTTTGACGAGTCATAGCTCAGAGTTGGGATTTCGTAGAAATGTGAAATTTACCACATTTGGAGAGGCTGGCAGGCTCTGTAAGAACATACCTCACAATGGGGTAAAAGTTGCACCCCTGGGGGGCAGGAGCGGCCCAAACTTTTCCTATTGACTTAACATGGTGTAGGACGTCCCATGAAATGGAGAGAGAGAGAGAGTAAGCGATTTTGTATTGAACATAACTCTGGATCACAGTGTCATAGAGACAAGGGGGCGGGTTCATTTTACTCAGACGACCAATCAGTCTCTCCGGATCATTGTGAAGCTATCAGGCCACGCCCCTAGCAACCATTTAGAGCACCTTAGCAACAAGTTCCATAGACTTCCATTGAAAGAGATCAAATGGATATCTCTGGATAGAAGAGTCATAGAAACATGAGGGTGGTCTCGTTTGACTCGGGGCAGCAAACAGCCAATCATGAATCACATCAACACTTCCTAGCCCCTCCCTAGCAACCATTGTCGAGCACCTTAGCAACCAAAATTCACAGACTCATAGCTCAGAGCAAGGATGTCGCAGAAACGTGTAATTTGGCACATTTAAAGAGACTGGCAGGCTCTGTAAGAACATACCACACAATGGGGTAAAAGTTGCACCCCTGGGGGGCAGGAGGGGCCCAAAGTTGCCCCAATGAAGTACTATGGTGTAGGACAGCCCATGAAATGGGCTGTCCTACACCATAGTAAGCGATATTCTATTGAACATAACTCTGGATCACATTTGAAGAGGCGGGTAGGCTCTGTAACAACATAGCACACAATGGGGTAAAAGTTGCACCCCTGGGGGGCAGGAGGGGCCCAAAGTTGCCCCAATGAAGTACTATGGTGTAGGACAGCCCATGAAATGGGCTGTCCTACACCATAGTAAGCGATATTCTATTGAACATAACTCTGGATCACATTTGAAGAGGCTGGTAGGCTCTGTAACAACATACCACACAATGGGGTAAAACTTGCACCCCTGGGGGGCAGGACCGGCCCAAAGTTGCCCCATTCACGTACTATGAAACCGCATTTGTATTGAACATAACTCTGGATCACAGTGTCATAGAGACAAGGGGGCGGGCTCATTTTACTCAGACGACCAATCAGTCTCTCAGGATCATTGTGAAGCTTTCAAGCCACGCCCTAGCAACCATTTAGAGCTCCTTAGCAACAAGCTCCATAGACTTCCATTGAAAGACATCAAAGGGATATCTCAGGATATAAGTGTCATAGAAACACGAGGGTTGGCTCGTTTGACTCGGGGCAGCAAACAGCCAATCCCCAATCACCTCAACACTTCCTAGCCCCTCCCTAGCAACCATTGTCGAGTACCTTAGCAACCAAAATCCAGACAGGGATATCTTCCATTCTGAATGTCAAAGAGACGTTGGAGTTGGTTTATATCATTCATACTGACAAGCAGCCTTTGGAGTTTCATGATTGGCAGCTGCCAAGCCAATCCCTAGCAACAAAAGAGAGTACCCTAGCAACCATTTTGCAAGACCTATATCTCTGCATCAAAACATCGTATAGAGATGGGGGTTGGTTTATACATTCACACTGACTTTGGAGCTTTATGATTGGCAGCTGCCAAGCCACTCCCTAGCAACCAAACAGATTACCCTAGCAACCGTTTTGCAAGGCGTATATCTCTGCATCAGAACATCGTATAGAGATGGGGGTTGGCTCTTTTGACTCATGCTAGCAAACAGGACTTGCTACATGCTACACATGCTAGCAGTGAATAGCTACATGCTAATTTTGATTAGCTAAGTGCTAAATCATGCCAAGAAAATGCTACAAACACCACAGTAACCATCTGTGACAACTACCAACCACCTAGTAACAACATAGCAACTACCCAGAATACCCTAGCAACTGCGTAGCAACGCCCTAGCAACCACAAAAATACCATGGCAACTGCCTAGCAACGCCCTAGTAACCACCCAGAACACCCTAGCAACTGCCTAGCAACCGCCTAGCGACCACCCAGAACACCCTAGCAACCGCCTAGCAACCACCCAGAACACCCTAGCAACCGCCTAGCAACCACCCAGAACACCCTAGCAACCACCTAGCAACCGCCTAGCAACCACCCAGAACACCCTAGCAACCGCCTAGCAACCACCCAGAACACCCTAGCAACCGCCTAGCAACCACCTAGAAACCGCCTAGCAACCACCCAGAACACCCTAGCAACCGCCTAGCAACTGCCTAGTAACCACCCAGAACACCCTAGCAACCGCCTAGCAACCACCCAGAACACCCTAGCAACCGCCTAGCAACCGCCTAGCAACCACCCAGAACACCCTAGCAACCGCCTAGCAACCACTCAGAACACCCTAGCAACCACCTAGAAACTGCTTAGCAACCATCCAGAACACCCTAGCAACCACCTAGCAACCGCCTAGCAACCACCTAGAACACCCTAGCAACCGCCTAGCAACCACCCAATACACCCTAGCAACCACCCAGAACACCTTAGCATCTTCATAGCAAACTCCAAGAACACCCTAGCAACCGGGTCGTGTTTTTTGCCACTGCAAGCACCATTCACATTTTCTTCTGGAAATGTACGTTCTAGTTATTATTCTTCTTCTTCTTCTTCTTCCACTTTTTTTTCGTCTCGCTACTCCTCCCGCAGTTTTTGTCACAGACCCATGAATGAGGTGTCAAAACGTGCGGCCTATTTGGGAATGGTGTGCTATGACGTTTACAAACGATCGGGGGTGCGGTGTTCGCCCCACGGGCGAAATAGCGGCGAAAAAAAACGCATAGACTTACATTGAAAAAAACGTAAAACGCCTCATAGCTCAGAGCGAGGATTTCGTAGAAATGTGAAATTTACGACATTTGAAGAGGCTGGCAGGCTCTTTAAGAATATACCTCACAATGGGGTAAAAGTTGCACCCCTGGGGGGCAGGAGCGGCCCAAAGTTTTCCCATTCATTGTCTATGGCATAGGACGGCCCATGAAATGGGCCGTCCTACACCATAGTAAGCGATTTTTTATTGAACACAACTCTGGATCACAGTGTCATAGAGACAAGGGGGCGGGCTCATTTTACTCAGACGACCAATCAGTCTCTCAGGATCATTGTGAAGCTATCAGGCCACGCCCCTAGCACCCATTTAGAGCACCTTAGCAACAAGTTCCATAGACTTCCATTGAAAGAGATCAAATGGATATCTCTGGATAGAAGAGTCATAGAAACATGAGGGGGGTCTCGTTTGACTCAGGGCAGCAAACAGCCAATCATGAATCACATCAACACTTCCTAGCCCCTCCCTAGCAACCATTGTCGAGCACCTTAGCAACCAAAATTCACAGACTCATAGCTCAGAGCAAGGATGTCGCAGAAACGTGTAATTTGGCACATTTAAAGAGACTGGCAGGCTCTGTAAGAACATACCACACAATGGGGTAAAAGTTGCACCCCTGGGGGGCAGGAGGGGCCCAAAGTTGCCCCAATTAAGTACTATGGTGTAGGACAGCCCATGAAATGGGCTGTCCTACACCATAGTAAGCGATATTCTATTGAACATAACTCAGGATCACATTTGATGAGGCTGGTAGGCTCTGTAACAACATACCACACAATGGGGTAAAAGTTGCACCCCTGGGGGGCAGGAGGGGCCCAAAGTTGCCCCAATGAAGTACTATGGTGTAGGACAGCCCATGAAATGGGCTGTCCTACACCATAGTAAGCGATATTCTATTGAACATAACTCAGGATCACATTTGATGAGGCTGGTAGGCTCTGTAACAACATACCACACAATGGGGTAAAAGTTGCACCCCTGGGGGGCAGGACCGGCCCAAAGCTGCCCCATTCACGTACTATGGTGCAGGACAGCCCATGAAATGGGCTGTCCTACACCATAGAAACCGCATTTGTATTGAACATAACTCTGGATCACAGTGTCATAGAGACAAGGGGGCGGGCTCATTTTACTCAGACGACCAATCAGTCTCTCAGGATCATTATGAAGCTTTCAAGCCACGCCCTAGCAACCATTTAGAGCTCCTTAGCAACAAGCTCCATAGACTTCCATTGAAAGACATCAAAGGGATATCTCAGGATATAAGTGTCATAGAAACATGAGGGTGGGCTCGTTTGAATCGGGGCAGCAAACAGCCAATCCCGAATCACCTCAACACTTCCTAGCCCCTCCCTAGCAACCATTGTCGAGGACCTTAGCAACCAAAATCCAGACAGGGATATCTTCCATTCTGAATGTCACAGAGACGTGGGAGTTGGTTTATATCATTCATACTGACAAGCAGCCTTTGGAGTTTCATGATTGGCAGCTGCCAAGCCACTCCCTAGCAACAAAAGAGAGTACCCTAGCAACCATTTTGCAAGACCTATATCTCTGCATTAAAACATCGTATAGAGATGGGGGTTAGTTTATACATTCACACTGACTTTGGAGCTTCATGATTGGCAAATGCCAAGACACTCCCTAGCAACCAAACAGATTACCCTAGCAACCGTTTTGCAAGGCGTATATCTCTGCATCAGAACATCGTATAGAGATGGGGGTTGGCTCTTTTGACTCATGCTAGCAAACAGGACTTGCTACATGCTACACATGCTAGCAGTGAATAGCTACATGCTAATATTGATTAGCTAAGTGCTAAATCACGCCAATAAAATGCTATTAACACCATAGTAACCATCTGTGACAACTACCAACCACCTAGTAACACCATAGCAACTACCCAGAATACCCTAGCAACCGCCTAGCAACCACCCAGAACACCCTAGCAACCACCTAGCAACCACCCAGAACACCCTAGCAACTGCCTAGCAACCAACCAGAACACCATAGCAACCGCCTAGCAACCACCCAGAACACCCTAGCAACCGCCTAGCAACCACCCAGAACACCCTAGCAACCACCTAGCAACCACCCAGAACACCCTAGCAACAGCCTAGCAACCACCCAGAAAACCCTAGCAACCACCTAGCAACCGCCTAGCAACCACCCAGAACACCCTAGCAACCGCCTAGCAACACCCTAGCAACCACCCGGAACACCCTAGCAACTGCCTAGCAACCACCCAGAACACCCTAGCAACCACCTAGAACACCCTAGCAACCACCTGAACAACATGAATAAGCCATATCTCAGCAGCAGAACATCGTACAGATATGGTTGTTGGCTCGTATGCAATCATGTACCACACTCTAGCATCCGAGTGTCGAGTTTTGCCACTGCAAGCACCATTCACATTTTCTTCTGGAAATGTACGTTCTAGTTAATGGTGCTTGCTTTAGCAAGGCATCATTATTGTTATCCGTCATACTTATTATTATTTTTATTTTTATTCTTCCACACAAAAGTTTGGCGCGCTACTCCTCCTGGACCGTTTGTCACAGACCCATGAATGAGGTGTCAAAACGTGCGGCCTATTCGGGAATCGTGTGCTATGACTTTTATAAGCGATCGGGGGTGCGGTGGTCGCCCCAGGGGCGAAAAAGTCGCCGAAAAATCCCATAGACTTAACATTGCGTCAAACTTTGATGCCTCATAGCTCAGAGCGAGGATTTTGCAGAAATGTGAAATTTACCACATTTGGAGAGGTTGGCAGGCTCTGTAAGAATATACCTCACAATGGGGTAAAAGTTGCACCCCTGGGGGGCAGGAGCGCCCCAAAGTTTCCCATTGACTTAACATGGTGTAGGACGGCCCATGAAATGGGCCGTCCTACACCATAGTAAGCGATTTTGTATTGAACATAACTCTGGATCACAGTGTCATAGAGACAAGGGGGCGGGCTCATTTTACTCAGACGACCAATCAGTCTCTCAGGGTCATTGTGAAGCTATCAGGCCACGCCCCTAGCAACCATTTAGAGCACCTTAGCAACAAGTTCCATAGACTTCCATTGAAAGAGATCAAATGGATATCTCTGGATAGAAGAGTCATAGAAACATGAGGGTGGTCTCGTTTGACTCGGGGCAGCAAACAGCCAATCATGAATCACATCAACACTTCCTAGCCCCTCCCTAGCAACCATTGTCGAGCAGCTTAGCAACCAAAATTCACAGACTCATAGCTCAGAGCAAGGATGTCGCAGAAACGTGTAATTTGGCACATTTAAAGAGACTGGCAGGCTCTGTAAGAACATACCACACAATGGGGTAAAAGTTGCACCCCTGGGGGGCAGAAGGGGCCCAAAGTTGCCCCAATGAAGTACTATGGTGTAGGACAGCCCATGAAATGGGCTGTCCTACACCATAGTAAGCGATATTCTATTGAACATAACTCTGGATCACATTTGAAGAGGCTGGTAGGCTCTGTGACAACATACCACACAATGGGGTAAAAGTTGCACCCCTGGGGGGCAGGACCGGCCCAAAGTTGCCCCAATGAAGTACTATTCATGGGCTGTCCTACACCATAGAAACCGCATTTGTATTGAACATAACTCTGGATCACAGTGTCATAGAGACAAGGGGGCGGGCTCATTTTACTCAGACGACCAATCAGTCTCTCAGGATCATTGTGAAGCTTTCAAGCGACGCCCTAGCAACCATTTAGAGCTCCTTAGCAACAAGCTCCATAGACTTCCATTGAAAGACATCAAAGGGATATCTCAGGATATAAGTGTCATAGAAACATGAGGGTGGGCTCGTTTGACTCGGGGCAGCAAACAGCCAATCCCCAATCACCTCAACACATCCTAGCCCCTCCCTAGCAACCATTGTCGAGCACCTTAGCAACCAAAATCCAAAGAGGGATATCTTCCATTCTGAATGTCACAGAGACGTGGGAGTTGGTTTATATCATTCATACTGACAAGCAGCCTTTGGAGTTTCATGATTGGCAGCTGCCAAGCCACTCCCTAGCAACAAAAGAGAGTACCCTAGCAACCATTTTGCAAGACCTATATCTCTGCATCAAAACATCGTATAGAGATGGGGGTTGCTTTATACATTCACACTGACTTTGGAGCTTAATGATTGGCAAATGCCAAGAAACTCCCTAGCAACCAAACAGATTACCCTAGCAACCGTTTTGCAAGGCGTATATCTCTGCATCAGAACATCGTATAGAGATGGGGGTTGGCTCTTTTGACTCATGCTAGCAAACATGACTTGCTACATGCTACACATGCTAGCAGTGAATAGCTACATGCTAATTTTGATTAGCTAAGTGCTAAATCATGCCAAGAAAATGCTACAAACTCCATAGTATCCATCTGTGACAACTACCAACCACCTAGTAACACCATAGCAACTACCCAGAATACCATAGCAACTGCCTAGCAACCACCCAGAACACCCTAGCAACCGCCTAGCAACCACCTAGCAACCATACAGAACACCCTAGCAACCACCTAGCAACCGCCTAGCAACCACCCAGAACACCCTAGCAACCGCTTAGCAACCACCCAGAACACCCTAGCAACCGCCTAGCAACCACCTAGCAACCACCTAGCAACCACCCAGAACACCCTAGCAACCGCCTAGCAACCACCCAGAACACCCTAGCAACCACCTAGCAACCGCCCAGAACACCCTAGCAACCACCCAGAACCACCTAGCAACCACCCAGAACACCCTAGCAACCGCCTAGCAACCACCCAGAACACCCTAGCAACTGCCTAGCAACAACCTAGCAACTACCTAGCAACCACCCAGAACACCCTAGCAACTGCCCAGCAACCACCCAGAACAGCCTAGCAACCACCTGAAAAACATGAATAAGCCATATCTCAGCAGCAGAACATCGTACAGACATGGTTGTTTGCTTGTATGCAATCATGTACCACACTCTAGCAACCGGGTCGTGTTTTTTGCCACTGCAAGCACCATTCACATTTTCTTCTGGAAATGTACGTTCTAGTTATTATTCTTCTTCTTCCACTTTTTTTTCGTCTCGCTACTCCTCCCGCAGTTTTTGTCACAGACCCATGAATGAGGTGTCAAAACGTGCGGCCTATTTGGGAATGGTGTGCTATGACTTTTATAAGCGATCGGGCGTACGATGTTCGCCCCACGGGCGAAATAGCAGCGAAAAAAAACGCATAGACTTACATTGCGAAAAGCACGTAACGCCCCATAGCTCAGAGCGAGGAATTCGTAGAAATGTGAAATTTACGACATTTGTAGAGACTGTCAGGCTCTTTAAGAATATACCTCACAATGGGGTAAAAGTTGCACCCCTGGGGGGCAGGAGCGCCCCAAAGTTTTCCCATTCATTGTCTATGGCATAGGACGGCCCATGAAATGGGCCGTCCTACACCATAGTAAGCGATTTTGTATTGAACATAACTCTGGATCACAGTGTCATAGAGACAAGGGGGCGGGCTCATTTTACTCAGACGACCAATCAGTCTCTCAGGATCATTGTGAAGCTATCAGGCCACGCCCCTAGCAACCATTTAGAGCACCTTAGCAACAAGTTCCGTAGACTTCCATTGAAAGAGATCAAATGGATATCTCTGGATAGAAGAGTCATAGAAACATGAGGGTGGTCTTGTTTGACTCGGGGCAGCAAACAGCCAATCATGAATCACATCAACACTTCCTAGCCCCTCCCTAGCAACCATTGTCGAGCACCTTAGCAACCAAAATTCACAGACTCATAGCTCAGAGCAAGGATGTCGCAGAAACGTGTAATTTGGCACATTTAAAGAGACTGGCAGGCTCTATAAGAACATACCACACAATGGGGTAAAAGTTGCACCCCTGAGGGGCAGGAGGGGCCCAAAGTTGCCCCAATGAAGTACTATGGTGTAGGACAGCCCATGAAATGGGCTGTCCTTCACCATAGTAAGCGATATTCTATTGAACATAACTCTGGATCACATTAGAAGAGGCTGTTAGGCTCTGTAACAACATACCACACAATGGGGTAAAAGTTGCACCCCTGGGGGGCAGGAGGGGCCCAAAGTTGCCCCAATAAAGTACTATGGTGTAGGACAGCCCATGAAATGGGCTGTCCTACACCATAGTAAGCGATATTCTATTGAACATAACTCTGGATCACATTTGAAGAGGCTGGTAGGCTCTGTAACAACATACCACACAATGGGGTAAAAGTTGCACCCCTGGGGGGCAGGACCGGCCCAAAGTTGCCCCATTCACGTACTATGGTGTAGGACAGCCCATGAAATGGGCTGTCCTACACCATAGTAAGCGATATTCTATTGAACATAACTCTGGATCACATTTGAAGAGGCTGGTAGGCTCTGTAACAACATACCACACAATGGGGTAAAATTTGCACCCCTGGGGGGCAGGACCGGCCCAAAGTTGCCCCATTCACGTACTATGGTGTAGGACAGCCCATGAAATGGGCTGTCCTACACCATAGTAAGCGATATTCTATTGAACATAACTCTGGATCACATTTGAAGAGGCTGGTAGGCTCTGTAACAACATACCACACAATGGGGTAAAATTTGCACCCCTGGGGGGCAGGACCAGCCCAAAGTTGCCCCATTCACGTACTATGGTGTAGGACAGCCCATGAAATGGGCTGTCCTACACCATAGAAACCGCATTTGTATTGAACATAACTCTGGATCACAGTGTCATAGAGACAAGGGGGCGGGCTCATTTCACTCAGACGACCAATCAGTCTCTCAAGATCATTGTGAAGCTTTCAAGCCACGCCCTAGCAACCATTTAGAGCTCCTTAGCAACAAGCTCCATAGACTTCCATTGAAAGACATCAAAGGGATATCTCAGGATATAAGTGTCATAGAAACATGAGGGTGGGCTCGTTTGACTCGGGGCAGCAAACAGCCAATCCCCAATCACCTCAACACATCCTAGCCCCTCCCTAGCAACCATTGTCGAGCACCTTAGCAACCAAAATCCAGACAGGGATATCTTCCATTCTGAATGTCACAGAGGCGTGGGAGTTGGTTTATATCATTCATACTGACAAGCAGCCTTTGGAGTTTCATGATTGGCAGCTGCCAAGCCACTCCCTAGCAACAAAACAGAGTACCCTAGCAACCATATTGCAAGACCTATATCTCTGCATCAAAACATCGTATAGAGATGGGGGTTGGTTTATACATTCACACTGACTTCGGAGCTTCATGATAGGCAGCTGCCAAGCCACTCCCTAGCAACCAAACAGATTACCCTAGCAACCGTTTTGCAAGGCGTATATCTCTGCATCAGAACATCGTATAGAGATGGGGGTTGGCTCTTTTGACTCATGCTAGCAAACAGGACTTGCTACATGCTACACATGCTAGCAGTGAATAGCTACATGCTAATTTTGATTAGCTAAGTGCTAAATCATGCCAAGAAAATGCTACAAACACCATAGTAACCATCTGTGACAACTACCAACCACCTAGTAACACCATAGCAACTACCCAGAATACCCTAGCAACTGCCTAGCAACGCCCTAGCAACCACAAAAAATACCCTAGCAACTGCCTAGCAACGCCCTAGTAACCACCCAGAACACCCTAGCAACTGCCTAGCAACCACCCAGAACACCCTAGCAACCGCCTAGCAACCACCCAGAACACCCTAGCAACCGCCTAGCAACCACCCAATACACCCTAGCATCTTCATAGCAAACTCCAAGAACACCCTAGCAACCGGGTCGTGTTTTTTGCCACTGCAAGCACCATTCACATTTTCTTCTGGAAATGTACGTTCTAGTATTGTAATTACTATTCACCTAGACAAAACTTTGGCACGCTACTCCTCCCGCACCGTTTGTCACAGACCCATGAGTGAGGCGTCAAATCAACCGGCTCATTGAGGAGAGGTGTGCTATGACGTTTCTAAGCGATCGGGTTTACGATGTTCGTCCGTCGGGCGAAAAATCAGCTGGAAAATGTCCCATAGACTTAACATTGGCACAAATATTGTGAGATCATATCTTTGGATCAGAAGGTCATAGAAACTTGGGGTTGGGCTCTATTGACCCGGCCTATTAAGCAGCCAATAAGTAGTGACATAATAACTTCATAGCCGCGCCCTAGCAACCACTTAGGGCACCCTAGCAACCATAAAACAACATTTACAAGCCATATTTCAGCTCCAGAAAATAGTAGAAACATGGAGTTCGGCTTTTTTGACTCAGACTGTCAACTAGTCTTTAAATATCATCCCATAAACTGTATAAGCACACCATAGCAACCATATAGAGTACCCTAGTAACCATACAAACACATGAATAAGTCATATCTCATCACCAGAACATCGTACAGGCACAATCATGTGCAACCGGGTCGTGTTTTTTGCCACGGCAAGCACCATTCACATTTTCTTCTGGAAATGTACATTCTAGTTAATGGTGCTTGCTTTAGCAAGGCATCATTATTGTTATCCGTCATACTTATTATTATTTTTATTTTTATTCTTCCACACAAAAGTTTGGCGCGCTACTCCTCCTGGACCGTTTGTCACAGACCCATGAATGAGGTGTCAAAACGTGCGGCCTATTCGGGAATCGTGTGCTATGACTTTTATAAGCGATCGGGGGTGCGGTGGTCGCCCCAGGGGCGAAAAAGTCGCCGAAAAATCCCATAGACTTAACATTGCGTCAAACTTTGATGCCTCATAGCTCAGAGCGAGGATTTTGCAGAAATGTGAAATTTACCACATTTGGAGAGGTTGGCAGGCTCTGTAAGAATATACCTCACAATGGGGTAAAAGTTGCACCCCTGGGGGGCAGGAGCGCCCCAAAGTTTCCCATTGACTTAACATGGTGTAGGACGGCCCATGAAATGGGCCGTCCTACACCATAGTAAGCGATTTTGTATTGAACATAACTCTGGATCACAGTGTCATAGAGACAAGGGGGCGGGCTCATTTTACTCAGACGACCAATCAGTCTCTCAGGGTCATTGTGAAGCTATCAGGCCACGCCCCTAGCAACCATTTAGAGCACCTTAGCAACAAGTTCCATAGACTTCCATTGAAAGAGATCAAATGGATATCTCTGGATAGAAGAGTCATAGAAACATGAGGGTGGTCTCGTTTGACTCGGGGCAGCAAACAGCCAATCATGAATCACATCAACACTTCCTAGCCCCTCCCTAGCAACCATTGTCGAGCAGCTTAGCAACCAAAATTCACAGACTCATAGCTCAGAGCAAGGATGTCGCAGAAACGTGTAATTTGGCACATTTAAAGAGACTGGCAGGCTCTGTAAGAACATACCACACAATGGGGTAAAAGTTGCACCCCTGGGGGGCAGAAGGGGCCCAAAGTTGCCCCAATGAAGTACTATGGTGTAGGACAGCCCATGAAATGGGCTGTCCTACACCATAGTAAGCGATATTCTATTGAACATAACTCTGGATCACATTTGAAGAGGCTGGTAGGCTCTGTGACAACATACCACACAATGGGGTAAAAGTTGCACCCCTGGGGGGCAGGACCGGCCCAAAGTTGCCCCAATGAAGTACTATTCATGGGCTGTCCTACACCATAGAAACCGCATTTGTATTGAACATAACTCTGGATCACAGTGTCATAGAGACAAGGGGGCGGGCTCATTTTACTCAGACGACCAATCAGTCTCTCAGGATCATTGTGAAGCTTTCAAGCGACGCCCTAGCAACCATTTAGAGCTCCTTAGCAACAAGCTCCATAGACTTCCATTGAAAGACATCAAAGGGATATCTCAGGATATAAGTGTCATAGAAACATGAGGGTGGGCTCGTTTGACTCGGGGCAGCAAACAGCCAATCCCCAATCACCTCAACACATCCTAGCCCCTCCCTAGCAACCATTGTCGAGCACCTTAGCAACCAAAATCCAAAGAGGGATATCTTCCATTCTGAATGTCACAGAGACGTGGGAGTTGGTTTATATCATTCATACTGACAAGCAGCCTTTGGAGTTACATGATTGGCAGCTGCCAAGCCACTCCCTAGCAACAAAAGAGAGTACCCTAGCAACCATTTTGCAAGACCTATATCTCTGCATCAAAACATCGTATAGAGATGGGGGTTGGTTTATACATTCACACTGACTTTGGAGCTTCATGATTGGCAAATGCCAAGACACTCCCTAGCAACCAAACAGATTACCCTAGCAACCGGTTTGCAAGGCGTATATCTCTGCATCAGAACATCGTATAGAGATGGGGGTTGGCTCTTTTGACTCATGCTAGCAAACAGGACTTGCTACATGCTACACATGCTAGCAGTGAATAGCTACATGCTAATATTGATTAGCTAAGTGCTAAATCATGCCAATAAAATGCTACAAACACCATAGTAACCATCTGTGACAACTTCCAACCACCTAGTAACACCATAGCAACTACCCAGAATACCATAGCAACTGCCTAGCAACCACCCAGAACACCCTAGCAACCGCCTAGCAACCACCTAGCAACCGCCTAGCAACCGCATAGCAACCATCCAGAACACCCTAGCAACCGCCTAGCAACCACCTAGCAACCACCTAGCAACCACCCAGAACACCCTAGCAACCGCCTAGCAACCGCCTAGCAACCACCCAGAACACCCTAGCAACCGCCTAGCAACCACCTAGCAACCACCCAGAACACCCTAGCAACCGCCTAGCAACCACCCAGAACACCCTAGCAACCGCCTAACAACCACCCAGAAAACCCTAGCAACCGCCTAGCAACCACCTAGCAACGCCCTAGCAACCACCCAGAACACCCTAGCAACCGCCTAGCAACCACCCAGAACACCCTAGCAACCGGGTCGTGTTTTTTGCCACTGCAAGCACCATTCACATTTTCTTCTGGAAATGTACGTTCTAGTATTGTAATTACTATTCACCTTGACAAAACTTTGGCACGCTACTCCTCCCGCACCGTTTGTCACAGACCCATGAGTAAGGCGTCAAATCAACCGGCTCATTGAGGAGAGGTGTGCTATGACGTTTCTAAGCGATCGGGTGTACGATGTTCGTCCGTCGGGCGAAAAATCAGCTGGAAAATGTCCCATAGACTTCACATTGGCACAAATATTGTGAGATCATATCTCTGGATCAGAAGGTCATAGAAACTTGGGGTTGGGCTCTATTGACCCGGCCTATTAAGCAGTCGATAAGTAGTGACATAATAACTTCATAGCCGTGCCCTAGCAACCACTTAGGGCACCCTAGCAACCATAAAACAACCTTTAAAAGCCATATTTCAGCTCCAGAAAATAGTAGAAACATTGAGTTCGGCTTTTTTGACTCAGACTGTCAACTAGTCTTTAAATATCATCCCATAAACTGTATAAGCACACCATAGCAACCATATAGAGTACCCTAGTAACCATACACACACATGAATAAGCCATATCTCAGCACCAGAACATCGTACAGACATGGTTGTTGGCCCAATCATGTGCAACCGGGTCGTGTTTTTTGCCACTGCAAGCACCATTCACATTTTCTTCTGGAAATGTACGTTCTAGTTCTTCTTCTTCTTCTTCTTCCACTTTTTTTTCGGCGCGCTACTCCTCCCGCAGTTTTTGTCACAGACCCATGAATGAGGTGTCAAAACGTGCGTCCTATTTGGGAATGGTGTGCTATGACTTTTATAAGCGATCGGGCGTACGATGTTCGCCCGCCGGGCGAAATAGCAGCGAAAAAAAACGCATAGACTTACATTGAAAAAAACGTAAAACGCCTCATAGCTCAGAGCGAGGATTTCGTAGAAATATGAAATTTACGACATTTGAAGAGGCTGGCAGGCTCTTTAAGAATATACCTCACAATGGGGTAAAAGTTGCACCCCTAGGGGGCAGGAGCGGCCCAAAGTTTTCCCATTCATTGTCTATGGCATAGGACGGCCCATGAAATGGGCCGTCCTACACCATAGTAAGCGATTTTGTATTGAACATAACTCTGGATCACAGTGTCATAGAGACAAGGGGGCGGGCTCATTTTACTCAGACGACCAATTAGTCTCTCCGGATCATTGTGAAGCTATCAGGCCACGCCCCTAGCAACCATTTAGAGCACCTTAGCAACAAGTTCCATAGACTTCCATTGAAAGAGATCAAATGGATATCTCTGGATAGAAGAGTCATAGAAACATGAGGGTGGTCTCGTTTGACTCGGGGCAGCAAACAGCCAATCATGAATCACATCAACACTTCCTAGCCCCTCCCTAGCAACCATTGTCGAGCACCTTAGCAACCAAAATTCACAGACTCATAGCTCAGAGCAAGGATGTCGCAGAAACGTGTAATTTGGCACATTTAAAGAGACTGGCAGGCTCTGTAAGAACATACCACACAATGGGGTAAAAGTTGCACCCCTGGGGGGCAGGAGGGGCCCAAAGTTGCCCCAATTAAGTACTATGGTGTAGGACAGCCCATGAAATGGGCTGTCCTACACCATAGTAAGCGATATTCTATTGAACATAACTCAGGATCACATTTGATGAGGCTGGTAGGCTCTGTAACAACATACCACACAATGGGGTAAAAGTTGCACCCCTGGGGGGCAGGACCGGCCCAAAGTTGCCCCAATGAAGTACTATGGTGTAGGACAGCCCATGAAATGGGCTGTCCTACACCATAGTAAGCGATATTCTATTGAACATAACTCAGGATCACATTTGATGAGGCTGGTAGGCTCTGTAACAACATACCACACAATGGGGTAAAAGTTGCACCCCTGGGGGGCAGGAGGGGCCCAAAGTTGCCCCAATGAAGTACTATGGTGTAGGACAGCCCATGAAATGGGCTGTCCTACACCATAGTAAGCGATATTCTATTGAACATAACTCAGGATCACATTTGATGAGGCTGGTAGGCTCTGTAACAACATACCAAACAATGGGGTAAAAGTTGCACCCCTGGGGGGCAGGACCGGCCCAAAGCTGCCCCATTCACGTACTATGGTGCAGGACAGCCCATGAAATGGGCTGTCCTACACCATAGAAACCGCATTTGTATTGAACATAACTCTGGATCACAGTGTCATAGAGACAAGGGGGCGGGCTCATTTTACTCAGACGACCAATCAGTCTCTCAGGATCATTATGAAGCTTTCAAGCCACGCCCTAGCAACCATTTAGAGCTCCTTAGCAACAAGCTCCATAGACTTCCATTGAAAGACATCAAAGGGATATCTCAGGATATAAGTGTCATAGAAACATGAGGGTGGGCTCGTTTGAATCGGGGCAGCAAACAGCCAATCCCGAATCACCTCAACACTTCCTAGCCCCTCCCTAGCAACCATTGTCGAGGACCTTAGCAACCAAAATCCAGACAGGGATATCTTCCATTCTGAATGTCACAGAGACGTGGGAGTTGGTTTATATCATTCATACTGACAAGCAGCCTTTGGAGTTTCATGATTGGCAGCTGCCAAGCCACTCCCTAGCAACAAAAGAGAGTACCCTAGCAACCATTTTGCAAGACCTATATCTCTGCATTAAAACATCGTATAGAGATGGGGGTTAGTTTATACATTCACACTGACTTTGGAGCTTCATGATTGGCAGCTGCCAAGACACTCCCTAGCAACCAAACAGATTACCCTAGCAACCGTTTTGCAAGGCGTATATCTCTGCATCAGAACATCGTATAGAGATGGGGGTTGGCTCTTTTGACTCATGCTAGCAAACAGGACTTGCTACATGCTACACATGCTAGCAGTGAATAGCTACATGCTAATATTGATTAGCTAAGTGCTAAATCACGCCAATAAAATGCTACAAACACCATAGTAACCATCTGTGACAACTACCAACACCCTAGCAACTGCCTAGCAACCAACCAGAACACCATAGCAACCGCCTAGCAACCACCCAGAACACCCTAGCAACCGCCTAGCAACCACCCAGAACACCCTAGCAACCACCTAGCAACCACCCAGAACACCCTAGCAACAGCCTAGCAACCACCCAGAAAACCCTAGCAACCACCTAGCAACCGCCTAGCAACCACCCAGAACACCCTAGCAACCGCCTAGCAACACCCTAGCAACCACCCAGAACACCCTAGCAACTGCCTAGCAACCACCCAGAACACCCTAGCAACCACCTAGAACACCCTAGCAACCACCTGAACAACATGAATAAGCCATATCTCAGCAGCAGAACATCGTACAGATATGGTTGTTGGCTCGTATGCAATCATGTACCACACTCTAGCATCCGAGTGTCGAGTTTTGCCACTGCAAGCACCATTCACATTTTCTTCTGGAAATGTACGTTCTAGTTGTAACGTGTTATTCTAACATTCATATTAGTAATATTCATATTAGGCTACTATTACTCTCTCTCTCTCGCTGACTCCTCTAGGGGTCGCCACAGCGGCAGTAATACGCCATTCATTTTACTATCACTAATACTAAAATTAATATTAGTGATTTCTTTATTCATTCAAATTCAATAAATATATGATTGTTTGAAAGTGCAAAAATGTTGAGACCTAAACTTCATTGGTTCTAGCGTGTCAAGCACATTTGAGCTTTCGTGTTTACCGTATCATATTTAATTGATAAGCTCTTATGTAACTTATGTACGCTGATCAGTGTTGTGAATAAAAGTCTAAATTAAATCAGTTGAATGATGGACTCACCGGCCGATCTCTGAACTATTTGAACAAGTCAGGATGAGCGAGTGACAAGCGCTGAGGCAGATTTGATGCGTTGCCTCCCGTTTGCATAGTGGAGCATTGAGGACTCTTGCTTCACCTTTCTCATTACTTTAGTAGCCAAAGTAATGCCATATTTCACTCCTACTGCTCTCTATTTATTAATGTGGGGCGTGTAGAATTAGCTTCCTCTGTTTGATCGGTTTGATCCATTGTGTTCCTCCGTTGTCACCGTTTGCCGGTTTCGCGTCAGTTTGGGTAGCGCACTGCCGCCTAGCGGTGAACTTCGAAACAGCAGCGCATCAAATACCAAATTGAACAAAATTATGATATTGTACCGTTAGAAATATAATATATAGCGGTATTTTTGCAGTACCAGTTTACTGCGCATCCCTAAGTGGGACACAGAACATCATTAGGTTTCTGAAATGTTTCAATTCTCCCGTCGCAGCGAGTTTGATTTACAGGCGATCTGACCAATCGTAATCCGCCATTTTTGTCCGAAAAAAAGAGGTCAGGAGATTTAGTAGATTAACGTCAGTGGATTTGAACTTGAAAAGCGGAGTGTGTACAGAACATTGCTTCTGATGTTCATTCATGTTTATTTGATGTTATTAATGAACTAAGGAAGAGATGATCGGTTCACGAGCGGCTTTAACTGACGCTCTACAGCGATCTGTCACACACACTAAAGAGCCACAAAACGCTGTTTAAATTTGAAAGTTGAGACTTTGTTTCATATCAAAAGTCAGCTGGTGTGTCCTGTCTGGCGGTGTGTTGTCAGTGTCTCTCTGCTCCGCGGTGTGTTTTTCACTGCGTGAGAACATGGTGTGTGTGAGAGCAGAATGGCGTGTCGGACATAGCAACAGTAACTAAAGGGGGCGGGTCTTCGTGAACAGTCAATCATTAATCATGTGTTTGAGTGATGTGTGAAACTAAAATTAATCAACAGCAACAAAAGTCCTGCATTTTACCTGAAACCAGGACACACGCTTTCATTAAAGTCTTGTGGTTGAATCACAGGCATGAACACAGTTGTGTTTTTAACTGGTCTGGATGGAAGATTTGCCCTTAAATCAGAATGAAGAGAGTAAAGAATCAGACACACTGATATTGATGTGATTGTGTCATTAACTGAGTAACAGACCAACAGCGTTTACAGTGTGTGAATCTATTAACAATATATTACATAGAGCTTTACACAAGAGCACAATGATGATCATTAATAGACCGAAACGTACAGGATTGTAACTCATTACACTGCTGTGTATTAGCAATTTCATAAAAATCAAATATTATAAGCACATCTTTTATAGAAATGATATACCTGAGATCCGGCCGTTTGTCTCCACTCTTAAACTTCATTGGATGATCCATAGAGACGTCACTCTTCACAGACACACAGCTGGACTCTGGGCTTGAGCTCTTCTGCTGGACTGAACTGGTTTATAAAGAATACAGACTTATAAAAGACCACATAAATCTTGTGTACTTTTGCTTTAATGTCTGTGACTTACACTGTGTTTCAAACTTTGATGACAATTATTGTGATAAATTAACTCTTTTTCATGATTCAACAATTGTACCAAAGCGACTGAGAAAACCAGTAATATTAGGAATTAGGAATTCAAAACAAACTAATTGAAATCAACTACAGAATTATAAAATCACATGACTCTTCTCAAAGGCACAATGGAGGACGACGGCTCATCGACTACAGAGAGCAATGTTTAGCTGAGCTTTAAAGATAACCCACCGTACTGTACTCTAGTGACGTGCTCTTGCTGTGAAACATCACTGTTCTGACCAGACGCCGTGAAGCGGTCAACAAATCTGAACCCGTATTCATCAAGCCTCTGAGAATTACTCATTAATCTGAAGTGTCAGTCTTAGAGATGCTTCACAACACTTTGCTGTGCCACAAACGGGATTTTGGAAGATGACATAGGCATGGACCAATCACTGAATAGATTTCCTTATTTAAGAATATTCTCAGATAAATTCCCATTGAATGGTGAAATTCCTAAGAGGAGTTTACATTCAACACTAATAATCATTCAGTTAATAATTTTCAAGAGAATACATTGAGATATACACAACCACATTGTGATGAAAAATAAACACGTTTTCCTCCATGTCTTAATCACACATTTTAAACCTGTGTGCTGTTAACTGATCAGCCTATATACACCGTAAGCTGGATTTCAGGATATATTCAGACGCCATGGATTCCACAAGCAAACGGAGCTGGCGGGAGGAAGAGGCGCGAGCGCTTGCTGAATTAGTCGAACGGCGGAAACAAGTTCAGCCCAACATTAACCCGCGCTGACAAAGATGATGATGCTCTGTCCAAACCATATCTGTCAAACATTTCAAAAACATTCATCCTCTCCTGAAAGATCTGCGCACGCCTCTGTCTCCTCAGTGCGTCACAAGCCCTACTGGCCCCTTCTGACCACTGGAGACCTCTCGAGCGCTCTTAATAACTGCAGGAGGAAGATGATCCTCAGCTAAAGACATTTGATAACTTGCTTTATTCTTAAGATTGGAAGTAGGAGTAAATGTCATGAATGCTCACCACTTTAAGGGTTAGTTCACCCAAATATTAAAACTCTGTCAGTAATTACTCTCTCATGTCGTTCCAAACCCGGAAGACCTTTGTTCATCTTCGGGACACAAGTGAAGATATTTTTGATTAAATCTGAGAGCCGTCTCACTCCACAGCAACGTCACTGCAACTTTCAAGGCCCAGAAAGGTGGTAAAGACATAGTTAAAATAGTCCATGTGACTCCAGTAGTTCAACCTTAATGTTATGAAGCGATGAGAATACTTTTTGTGTGCAAAAACCCCTAAAATAACGATTTTATTCAACAGTCTCTTCTCTTCCATGTCATTCTCCTGTGCTGGTGACGTGGTGTAAACAGTGCAGCGCTTCTGTTCTCCGTCAGAACGGAGGCTCACGATTGGCCAGCATCACACGCATCACACACATGACCAGCGCCGGCCAATAGTGAGCCTACGTTCTGACGTATTAAGGTTGAACCACTGGAGTCACATGGACTATTTTAACAATGTTTTTACCACCTTTCTGGACCTTGAAAGTTGCAGTGACGTTGCGGTCAGTGGAGGGACAGAACGCTCTCAGGTTTAATCACAAATATCTTCATTTGTGTCCCGAAGATGAACAAAAGTCTTACGGGTTTGAACGACATGAGAGAGTAATTAATGACAGGATTTTCACTTCTGGGTGAACGAACCCTTTAAGACTAAAATGACACTTTGAGAAGCTTGATAAATACGGGCCCTGAACCAGCAGTTTAAAAAATCACTCAATTTTACACCAACTCCATTATATAAAGCTGGAAGAAACCTCAGCTTACATTTACTTGATGTCATTGCTAGCATTAGACTGACTGACTGAGAAAACTTATGATTCTAATTCAAAAGTGTCATACTATAAGCACATCTTTTATAGAAATGATATACCTGAGATCCGGCCGTTTGTCTCCACTCTTAAACACTGGTGGATGATCCATAGAGCGGTTACTCTTCACAGACACACAGCTGGACTCTGGGTTTGAGCTCTTCTGCTGGACTGAACTGGACAGAGAACAGATCCAGTTTAATCCTTTACATTACTGTGATTACATTCATCCTGCAGCAAAACTACTTTGAGGAAACAATGATATTTTCATTTAATATTTCATGTTAGTTTCAAAACAAAAATAGGCAAAAAAATAATATTTTTTCTGTAAACTTCCTTTGATCTCTCTCTGTGTGTGTGTGTGTGTGTGTGTGTGTGTGTGTGTGTGTGTGTGTGTGTGTGTGTGTGTGTGTGTGTACTGTTTCACACAGAAACAACTTTTTTCAATATTTAACAGTGTTTGTTGAAAGTACCTGCATCCTGGAGACAAATCTCCATCTCTGGACGCTTGTGAATTACCCATGATGCAGGAGAATCTGATGAGAAAAAGGATCATGTGACTGCGTTAACTCAAGCTCATTGGGCCTTTTCACACACAAACAAGTCGACCATTAGATTTATAATTTTATGAAAAATAACCGAGAAACTTATGGAGTTTCCTTTGTTTCTTTTTTAATTCAATCAAACATAATGCGTTTGATAGTAAAACTAATTATTTTGTAATTGAAAAAATTTAAATATAGCAAAAAACACTTCTTAAGGCGTAAAAATAAAGAAGTTGATAAAATGATTTGCAGTGCATGTAAAGTAGTGGGCGTGGTCAACCTGTCACTTCGACCCAGGGTGACCAATAGGAAAGGGCCTTCCACTCTGGTTGGTAGAGACCGCCCACTGACACACAGCTTTATTATCAAGCAAAACTTTTCAACTAGCAAGCAAAAGATTTAGACCCGCAAAAAAAAAAACACAATTTGTGCGTTTGTGATGAAAAGTGTTCGAAATGCACAAATAAAAATAAGGTTTTCAAAGATTTACATGCATATCAACTTTGAACCTTAAGAAGACTTTTTTTGGCAATCTTTTAATTTTTTTAATTACAAAATAATTATTCTCAAACACAGTAGGCTATGATTGAATAAAAAAGACACAAAGGAAACTGAATAGAAACGCTGATTGAACATGTTCGGGAGAAAAAGAAAACAAACCCGGACACACATCGACAGACACTGATGCAATATTTTTTTTTTAAAACGTGTTTGTTGGCGTTTGTGTGAATTGGCCTATGAATGTTTACACATAAGCTAAACTTCTGAAGAATCACAAACATCACGAAACACAAAGGAAACATTGAAGTGAAAGAAACCCTTTATCAAAGTTCAAGCAATCACGTAAAATGTCCTCCAGAGATTCAAATTAATATGAGAAAGTCACACATGAACACTCACCTTGATCAAACTTTTACAAGATACAGGATCTCAAATCCTCCAGCTTTAACATCATAAAACTACACGTAAACTCCTTCTTAAACCTTGATAACACTTTGATGCTCTGCTTTTTCCGTGTCGTAGGCCTATTCGTATTTTCCTGCTTAAAATGGCGTCAGGAGAACTTGCTTTCACTTTCTATTTGTGACGAGCGAGAGAGAGAGAGAGAGAGAGAGAGAGAGAGAGAGAGAGAGAGAGAGAGAGAGAGAGAGAGAGAGAGAGAGAGAGAGAGAGAGAGACGTAAACAGAGACGCGCGTTCACGAGAGCACCACGCATGCGTTTGAGAGCAGACGTTGCGTGAACGCGCGTTGGAGATTAATATTTTGTAAATAAAGTGGTAAATTATGTTTTTGCGCAAACAAAGCATTCACGCCTTTTTCAGATTGTTTTGATCTATTACTTTATTTTTTTATTCAATTTCGTTTTCTCTCTTTTCTCTTTAGTTTGTGAATTTATTCTTTTATACTAGCTTTTTGTTTGTTCATTAGTTTTTCTTCAATATTTCTGTTTTGTTTATACTTTTATTGTCTTTCATTCATTCTTATTATTTGTTCATCCTTGCCTTCATTTGTTCAGTTTTGTCTCTCATTAATCTTTCTGCAGAACGCAGAGTTCCTGATAATAAATCATTTGTTTGATCACATCTGTACGATATGAAATAAGTTTGTCATCATCCAATCATGTTTATAATTACATTTAGTAGATTAATTAAAACCATACAGTAAAAAATACTGTATTGTAAACTTTTGAACAGTTTAATGGTTAGTTTGATTTATTGTTCCTGCACTGATAACTTTATTGCACTTTGGACACTTTTAATTTAATAACTGAAATGGTCATGAGTCATTAAGAGGAAAGGACAGATAGAGAAATATTAAATAATGAATAAATCCTGATGTTGTAAAGTGATCTCTTCTGTTCCCTATCGCTACGGTCACTCGTGCTGCGTCACAGAAGCGATGGGAGAACTCCTGTTCCTCTGATTACTGAGACTTATAGAGTCATTGGGTCTCATTCATGAAACACGAGCAGAACGAATTTTTGTGTAAACCGTGTGTAAAGTGGTTCTGGCGTAAATTTTCGGATTCATTAAAATGTTCGTATTTTCCAAATGTTAGTTGGTACGAAATAAATCTACACCTGCTCCCAGCCACGCGTAAATATGTGTAACAGGTGTTATATTAATTTATTAATTTCATACAAAATCTCTCCCTTTGATATTATTAATTATTTTATATTTACATAATTATTTTGTATTCTGGACATTTATTATTTTAATATTGATTTATTTTATTTGAGATGTCATGTTTTTATAATTACATGGTCATTTTTCAGTTTTGTTAAATATGGTGCGTGGTTCCTTTAAGTCAACAAATGTTCCGGTTCCGGTTGCCCTCCTTCAGTTCGCGGTAAATGCGACTGAAGAGAGGTGAGTGTGTTGAAGCTCCGTCTGAAAAGTTTTATATGAGTTTTGTTTATTGTAATACAACATGTAATTTTGTTCTAAAATGCACTTTAATCTTATTCAAACATGTATGCAGTTTGTGTGAATGATGTGATCGACTTATAACATGTATTTTCGGAAAGAATTCTTTTAGCATGAGTGTGCAAGCTTTGTTGGCTAAAATAGTGCCTTTCACTGACAGGCCTAATTGTGAGAGAAGGCCACAGACTCGAGCTTGTTCTCATCTTTCTTTTTATTCATGCAGGTATGTTTTCTTTCAAGCTTTTGTTAATATTGTTTTGAACTTATGTAAAATGCTTTATTGTTTTTATGAAATCTGTTGAACAAACACGATTTGAATATATGAGAAACTTAAATACATGATTATAAAGATGTTAAAAGTGTAAAATGTGTGTAGTTCGCGGTAAATGCGACTAAAGAGAGGCCTAATTGTGAGAGAAGGCCACAGACTCGAGCTTGTTCTCATCTTTCTTTTTATTCATGCAGAATAAAATCCGGCCTGAGTAATTCCTGTTGCCCGGTCTCATTCATCTACAAACACAACACAACGCAGAGCTAAATGAAGACCGGTCACATATGCGTTTAACATCCGAACGTTTTGCTCATTAATAAGGCTGCATTTTAATTCACCTAATTGGGTACATATTTACACAGCATTTTGAAAAAATATTATATTAATTACATATGTTTTTTCTTTTTACTTTTATTATAAGAGCCAGTGATAGCATCTGCAAACGGAACACTTTAATCACATAATTAATTGCTCAATAGGGCTGGGCTATATTTTTTCGAAGTGAACTAATTCGTTTTTTGCAGTCGAGCTTCATGTCGAACCATTTTCTCTTCACTTCTGGGACTGTTCGATTAACAGATGAACCTCCAGTAACTGCGTCTGTAATATCTGCCAAGCTTCCTTTTTTAGGACCTGAACAGCTGTACAGTATGTTGAGACGGAGGCGCCAGAACTGCAAACTGATAGAATGCACGATCCTACGATATTTATTCAAAAGCAGATCGTGGAGACATTTTAATCATAATATTTGACGGTGCCCAGGGCCCCTTAGATGTCCTGGGCCCCTGGGCAATTGCCCAGTTGCCCTAATGGTTAATCCAGCCCTGAAAATGTGGCTTTTTGAATGAACTTCTGATAATAATAATATTAATAATAATATGATGCCCATATATAGTTGTCAGTCGGATTTAATGGGCGGGATTTATGGTAATTGAGAATGAGCGTGCACGCGCGTCCCATTTACGACAGATTGGAATTCATTAACACACACACACGTTTCACGATCACATCTGACGTTTACGAAGTATTTGTGAATCAGGAGAAGAGTTTTCGGGAAGGTCTCGTTACGCGCAAATCACTCACATATTTACTTGTATATTTACGAATGTTTCATGAATGAGACCCATTGTGATGATTATGGCTTACAGCTTATGAAAACCCCAAATTCAAAATTAGAATATTGTGAAGAGGTTTTCATAAGCTGTAAGCCATAATCATCAAAAGTATTACAAATAAAGGCTTGAAATATCTCACTCTGCATGTAATGAGTCTTTATAATATATGTCTCAGGATCTGGGTTGCTTCTCTGTTCTCTCTCACTCTCACACACACTCATCTCTCTCACTCACTAGCGCACACACACACTTTCTTACACGCTGTCATCACCTGTTGATCATCTCAATCAGCGCTCACACCTGTGTCTTGTCTTGTCTACTTCTGGTGTTTGTTCTCTCTGTTCTGTGTCGGATTATTGTGTGAGTAACTCTCTCATTTTGTTAGCAGAGGTGTTACCTGTGTCTAGTGGCGGGCAGATCGAGGCTTCGTGAAGCAATGAAACAGTTGAACCAAATGTGCCATATTGTTTCGGGGCTTCGAATCAATCCGACACCCGTCTCCACGGTGACACCTAGTGGTCACTTGCAGCTGTTGATCCTGAAACAACCTTGACGAGCCATTCAAAAAAATTTTTGTTTTTTTATTATTGTATTTTTCTAATATGTGAAGCTTGTAACCTATAGGCTCCTCACTGTGCATAATGTTATTTTGGTCCTGCAAAATGAATATTAATAAAGGAAATCAAGCCAATGTCTCACTTTTTTAGAGATTTTTATTGAAAAATATGAATTTCTCTGCTGTGGAAGGACTTATTTACAGATAATTTCTCCAGCCTTTGAAAAAATTCTCTCACAAGGGACACTTGTTGCTGGCATACAAATACATTTTTTAGCTAGGACATACAAATGAGGAAAGATTACTGCTCTCTCTCTCCAGTAAGTTAGTGGATCATGAGTTCTGGGCAAATACGCATCGTTGATGTATTTTTTCACTTCCACTGTGGCATCAGCTGTAGCATTGTGTATCATCTGGGTTTGATGGTATATTATGTGTACTCTGTCTGTCTCTAGCCTATCAGTCAATGTGTTGTGTAAATTTAAATGTAAGCCTAAATAGCCTATAACTAATCAAATCGCACTAATGAAACTATATCAAAATCCGCTATCTTAAAATCAAACTCCTCTCACAAAAACCCACGAGGTCAATATGCGTTGACTTCACTTTTATACAGATGTGCGATTGTGTGGTCTGTTCCCGACCGTGTCAATCAAACGCTGATTCGGCGGATCACACCTGATGAACACTTGTGAAACACTTCGAGGCTTCGTTTGGCCATAGTCACGTGACATGGGTGTTTTGAATCACGCTTCGGATCAGTGTTTCGAAACATCTGCGCTTCGGGATCTCGCAAAGCTTCGGAACGAGTGTTTCGCGTCAGCCATCCCTACCTTTGTCTTGTCTTGTGTAGCAGCTTCTGGCTTAGTGTGCGCTGTCTCCTATTGCCTGCGGTGGTGTGTGTCATCTAAAGTTTCTCTCCTCGAGCTGCTTTCTACAAGGACAAGTTCCTACTGAGAGAAAGACAATTTCTCTGTTCTACGTTATCTCTCCTGACAAAGTATCCACTGTGAAGCTGTCTTCCTGGAGAGTGTCATTTGAGTTCCAGTTCTGAGCTATCAACTTTCAGCTGCCTTTTTGTTGAACATTAAAGACTTTTTAATTGAGTAACCTTTGCTTTTGAATCCTTTTGTTGCATACCTGACGACAATATGTTTCACCTTTAAGTTGAATTACTGAAATAAATGAACTTTTGCACGATAATCGAATTTTTCGAGTTTCACCTGCACTGTTAAAAATGATTTGGGCTTTTAGTCAGAGGGACTATTGTTGTCAAGCTGAGAGAACTCATTGGCTATTACTACAAAGCAAGAAGAGTTACAACAACTTCAACTTGAAAAAAACGCGGACACTCATTAAAAACTCATAATAATCCGTTCAGTTCCCTTCAGAAAATAGGTCAAGGTGGACATTTCAACCAACACGCATGCGCCCGCAGTGACGTCATGTTCAACTCTGGAAAATCCGAGCTGACCGTTATTTTCTAATGTATTTATTTGAATCTCCCCCTGGCTCTGCTCTTGTATATTTTGTTTTTTGTATTAATGACTCTATTTGTGTTCTTATTGTTCGCCAAGGAATTCACCAGGCTCACTTCAATGGACATCAATAACTCTATGAGGGTCTGGACAGCCATCTGCATAAACCTCTTCAGTTATTCCGGTTGAAGCGCTTCGAGGAAGTTCAAGACATGACTCCTTAATGGAGAGCCTGGACAAGGATGCAAGTGCATATTTGTTGTAGTTGTGGTCCACATTGTACAACCCCACTGAGGAGAGGGACCAGGATGTAGATTATGACAGACAGTAAACCTCCTCTAATTCATGTATTTGGATAGGCATGTGATACAGACTCAATAAATGAGAAAATGGCTCTGTAAGATGGAGTAGATGGAGAGAAGGCCAGAGTTCAAGTTTACCTCTTTGAACTGAAAGCTCAGTTTCCGTCATTTGAGGGTTGACAAAAATCAGAGTTCTGATATCAACTGAATTCACGTATTGTGTTTTTGCAGGCATCAAACCAAAGGAAGAGAGCAGCAGCTTTGCAGGGACTGCCATGGTACATGAAGGAAAATCCTTCTACACTGATGAAGAGATGTGAGGTAAGCAGCAAAATGTTGTTTAATGATACAAAAACTAGGTCACAATCACATCACTTCAGGCATCCTCTGTGTGGATACACTATATAGCAGAACATGTCTAAGCACAGGCACCTTTTTGTTTTTGGTTTGTTTTTGCATGAAGCCAACAGATCCTGGGCAGGACTTCATCAAAGGAATGGATGTAGCAACATTGACAGCTGCTTTTCAAATTAACGAATCGTGATTCTCTAATACACTTCATTCGTTGTCTGAACAGACGAGAGTCTCTTTCGCCCATTCCAACACACACACACACAAAGAGACATGTAACGCGACACCCCCACATTCCTCACACCGGACACCCACGTGTCTCCAGAGAGACACACACACACACACACTCATGGACCCTTAAACTGAAATGTCCACATATGATCCAATAGCAATGTTTTTGACATATATTTTTGTGTGTATAATTGGTCAAGATAATGTCTGAAGAATCTGAAATAATCCCTATGCTAGTGATTATGAGGAAATTATGTAACCCTGTATTTGTGCAGAAACGTCATTCGAGGTATCATTGTAATGGGAAAAACATGTTGGAGTTGAATCTTGACTGCAAGGTACAATAATATGCATTTATTCTAGGAAATACCATACTTCTAAATATGAATGTTAAATTCGATCTCTCACATGACATAGTCAAAGTGGGCGTGTCTTTACAAACAAAGGAACATTCTCCCGCTCCGGATCAGAGGATCCGATTCGCTCTTGTCCCAGAAGAAGGCGTATCCTTACATTCCTTAAAAGCCAAAACGCTCCTCCTGGCTCTCTCTCTCGCGTCCTGCCTTCGTCTGCTCATCATGTGAAGTCCGCGATCGACTCCTCTCTGGAGTCCGCCCTCCTTTTTATTTCCTTTATAAAGTTTCTTTTGTTTCATTTTCAAATTCTCCTTGGTTCGCCTTCACCTAAGAGTGAACGAATTTAGCGTGAATTATCCCTTCAGCCACTTCACTTTCAAGAAGCCTTCAAAACTCCCGCGCCCAGCGCGCCCCGGAGACAGAGCACGCACCCTGTCCGAGAGAACCTCCACGAGAGAACGCGCCTCAGCACGAGAACGCGCGCTCCTCTCAGACCCACACAAAGAACTTTGCAAGTATCAAACTCTAACGAGTTTTAATGTTTTAAGGTTCGATGCATTCTGTTGGCTCTCTCAAGGTTTCTGTGATGTGGTTGTTATATGGTTGGTCACTCGTGACCATTCTCTCTCCCTCTCTCTCTCTCCCGCACTCAAAACGAGCGCGCGCCCCTCCTCCGAACTTTATCTCTCTCACCTTCTCTCTCTCTCATCTGTTATTCGTTGTCTTGTTTGTTAACTGTAAGTAAATGTATATAGACATATAAAACGTGTATCTTGTGTAATAGTCCATATATTCTGTAGTTGTGCATTTATTAAAACATATATTCAAGACTGTGTCTGTGAAAAATGCTCGTAAAAACACAAAAGTCAATGGGATAGATCAGAGCTACCGCGCTCCCTGTTTACTACATTAAGTAGTTTTAATTTTATAAACACCAGAAATATTAATGTTCACGGCCAGAAAGTTAATGTTTCTTGGAGTTTATAAGAAAGGATAACTTTATTGAGAAATTAATCACTTAATCTGACGGTTGGTAGCTGGACGAACAACGATTTGATAATTACATTAATTTCCCTTAAAGATTATCTCATAATCGAAGTTAAGTAAGATTATTGATATATGAATGAGGAATTATAATTCGTTGTGATTGATTATTCATATATTCATATAATCCACTTTCACTTTCGACAATTTAATGTAACTGTAATAGGCAAAATATTAATCATATTCATGATTAGTTATTAAAATTCCCTATGGATCATTTGAGCTAATTCATACGGACCAAGAGTCCGAGGCATATACATTACAGGAGACTGGAATCCTTTTGGACGTTGAAGATGTGAAAGAGCCCCTTCCAGTTTCCTACAGCGATGTTGCCATTGTCATTGAGGAAAAGATTGTCATGCGTCATCTTGGTGATGTACCAACGCTTTTGTGAACCTGATGGGCCTGCTGTACATGCTGAACCTTGACTATCCGAAAGAGATGAAACATACTTTTGAGGTGATTCAGCGCCTGTTCATGGGAATCGGGTCTGAGATGTGCACTCCCAGGGTCCACTCTCTAAAGAATAAACTGCTCAGTTAGAGGGACGGCTCAGGAGGATGCTTCTGCATTTGGCCATGAGGAAATATTCTCATTTTCTTGCCATTTGCTAAGTTTGTCTCAAGTTGGCTTGAGAAAGCCGGACCAGAAAATTTAAAGAAGTTTGAAGTTTATGTTAGTTTGAAGTAGATAGATAAACGAGTTTGTTAGTTTAAATTTCACACACAGACACGCTCACTAACTCTCTCTCTCTCTCTCTCTCTCTCTCTCTCTCTCTCTCTCTCTCACACACACACACACACACACACACACACACACACACACACAGAATTGTGAACATGTCCCAAGGAAGGTATTTTTTTTTATGTCTCAATTTTAAAGCAAGGCTGGTTGAAGTTGGACTTGTTGGGGTTTTAATAAAGGTGCTTATTGAATTGGATTTCACACCGTTCTAACAGAAAACCCTTAAAGGGGTCATGACATGTTTTTTTATTTTTTTATTATTATGTTCCCTTAGGTGCAATTTTACAAAAAACTTTTAAAATGTAGTGATTTATGACCTTTTCCCACCCTGTTTCTCATCCTCTGATTCACACAGTCTGTTTCAGGGGTGTTTCCCCTTTAAGAGTTCAGTGTTAACCATAGACAGTATATAAGATGGACACAGCGACCCCATAGGTTTCAACGGAGAGAAGTGAAGTCAATTAGAAGCATCACTTCCTGATCGCCAGGCGAACTGCGCAGACTCAAACTGAGCTTGACGACGTAGATGTGACGTGAGCAACCTGTAGGTCTTCTAGTCGCTGTGCCGAGAGAAATCTGAATCATTCCCTTCCGAATCTCGCAGAGACGGAGAGCGTGAGCATTAGCTGTCCATGAGCTAGCAGCGGGAGCAACTTTATCACTCTCTATGGGCTTCTCTCTTGACTTTATGCCTCCACGTCCCCCCGATTGCTTGCGAGCTTCTCCGCCGGTCTGTACGGTAATTTCTCGACTTGTGCGACAGAGTCGCGCGGGTATGACGCAATCGTTAGCCTATTTTTACAAAAACTGCTTCTACGGGGCCATAACATAAGATAAAAGGTAATGGAGCCTTTTATACATTTTCGTGTTTCTTTAGAAATAAACAATGGACAAACGGTGTCTTTAAACGCCTCAGATGTAAAGTTATTCGCTGTCAAAGTGACGCCAAAATGAATGGGAGTCAATGGAATGCTAACAGCAGGCGGGGGTCCGCTAGCCAATGGCGCCCGGGGATGCTTCAGTGTCTTCCGAAACACTGCCCCTGGAGTTAACGCCCACTGTTATGATTGGCTAACGTCAGTGCCTATGCATCAATTATTAACGCCCCCAGCCAGAACATTTGCGGATTCGGCGCAACTGTTTAATGACGGGTGATGCATGCGAAGCGATGGCTCTTGCAATGATAAAACCTTATTATGTTTGAGCCGGAATCAGAAGAAAATGAACATCACCACAACAACGAAGACTGGATCAGCCCGTGTCCACATGGAAAGTGAAACTATTTTGAATTAATAAAAACATTTTAACCCGAGACACTTGAAAATGAATTATTGTTGCATAATTATAGCTTAATTTGCTAACAGTTTAACATTATTTAACTAATTTCAATGAAATGATCAGGTGTACCACGGACAGAAATGCACAGGCCATCTTTGAAGATGCAGCATTGATAAAGGCAACATTTTTAATTTTCTATCACATGTAACTACTAGAAAGGCGACATATTCAAGATTCTCTTATACAAATGTGTTTATATTAGCCATGATAAAAAGTAAGTTTGCGTCGTCGTTGTTGAGTCCAGAATAGTCGGCACGGACTTATCTTTGAGCAACAATTTTCTGGCAAAGCCAAGCATCATATTGGGATTTGTTCTCAAAACAGTCATCCTTCAAATGTATAGAACAAACGCTTAAATGAACACTGCCGTGACTGGGACGTCCGCAAAAAAAAAAAAGTGCATCCATTTTTTCCTGACGTCTGGATCTTTCGCAGCGTATTCAGAGATGTTGTTTGTCCACAGCCAGGAACAGCACATCTGCGGCATCGTCATTTCCCTGTACACAGACCCACTCGCTGTCCGGCGACTGAACACTTGTGAGGCAGCGCGCGGGCGCGACAACGATACGAAATGAGCGTAGTTGTCTTGCGCTTAAAGCGTAGTTGTCTTCTGCCGGAGGCGGTCATATGCAAACGCTGGTACGTCACTTCGCACCGTGACGTCACTTCTTACCATGGATCCAGAACGTATTTAGAGCTTGATTAAATAAATGATTCGTTTATAATGGGGAGGACGTCTTAAGCTATGAAACTTGCAGGACGTTTTAATGGAACAAAGACCTCTTATATACCAAAAGATCAAGGCAAATTTGGTTTCTCATGTCATGACCCCTTTAATGCGCTCCAGCTCATTCACACGACAGTGTTTGTGCTCGAGACGCAAACCATGAAATAGGGTCAAGGTGCAAGCGTTGAATAATAATAAATATATATATTATTTCCACACGCAAATGTAAAACCGCTGACGGCACATGCGTATTACGTGTTTAGTCTACAGCAGGGTTAGACTCCGGTCCTAGAGGGCCACTGTCCTGCAGAGTTTAGATCCAGCCCTAATTAAACACACCTGAACAAGCAATCAATGTGTTCAGGATTACTAGATAGATACAGGCAGTGAGTAGTTATCAGGGCTGGAGCTAAACTCTGTATGCTGATGATACTGTGATTTTTACACATGCGAAAACAGTAGAATTAGCAGCTGAGAAGTTAAAATTTGCTACTGAAAGAGTTACACAGTGGCTGGAACAGTCATGTCTTAGCTTGAATATTAGTAAAACGAAAGGAATCTTTTTCTCAAAAACAAACGTTAAATCTCCTGATGTTGATATAGTTATTAATGGTGAAAAGATAGAAATAGTTAATGAGCTCAATTATCCTGCCATAATATTGGACTCAAATCTTAGTTTTAAAAAACATGTAAAGAAAATGATGAGGAATAATAAACATAATATAGCAAACTTTAGACAAATTAGACATTGTCTTTCTTTTGATGTAGCTAAGGCTCTTATGCATGCTACAATCTTTTCTCACATGTCTTATTGTTTGACATGTTGGGGTCAAGCCGGTGAAACGGTTATTAAACCTTTGAAATCGCTATATAAACAGACGTTAAAAATTTTAGATAAAAAACCTAACCATTTTCACTCTTGTAAGATCATAGAGAAATATAATTTTTTAAACTTTGACAATTTTAGACTTTATTCTAGCTTGTGTATGGTTCATAAAATCTTAAACGGTCTGGCTCCCTCTGTGCTACGTGACTTTATTCAACTTCGCTGTGAAACAGCTGTGAGATCAACCAGACTATCGCTTAAGACTAATTGTCTCGTTCCCTTTCGTCGTTCTGCATTTGGACTATCCTCTTTCACAGTGAAAGCCACTAATCAGTGGAATGCCCTTCCAGAGGACATAAAAGGGTGAACAATTCATGGTCTTTTTAAATTGAAGTTAAAATCTTTTTTAAAATTGAACCAATTCTGTAACCATTAAGATTGTTGTAGTTAAATTGATTGACTGATTTATTTATTTATAGTCTTCTATGGCCCTGACAGTATGTGTATGTATTTATTGTATGTGATCATATATGTATTTTCTGTGATGTGTAAGTGTTGACCTGCCTGGGGACTACGGACGAAAAATAGCCTTTGGCTAAATCCGGTGCAATGCATGAAATGCGAATTTTATGTTAAAAATTGTACATTGTCCCTTTATAAATAAATAATAAAAAATAAAAAAACTGACAGACCGCAGTGTGTGTGGCGGCAGAAGTGTGTGTGTGATGTGCTGGTGTGTATCAGCTCTCTCACTGACACACCGCAGTGTGTGAGGCGGCAGAAGTGTGTGTGTGATGTGCTGGTGCCGCACGGGGTCCCACAGGGCTCAGCGCTCGCTCCTGTTCTTTTCACCCAGTACACATCAGACTTCAGACACACTAACAGCTGCAGAAGTCCTCTGATGATCTGACATCACTGGACGTGTATCGGAAGGGAACGATCAGGAATACCGGGAGGACATTGCTAACTTTGTAAAAAAAAAAAATTTGTCCCTGATCAGTTCCTGTGATCAACTTTATTAATCATGTCACAGCAGCAAAACAATAAAATGACTAAATAGAATAGAATAGAAATAGAAAACTTCACAACAGCAACAAGACTTATTCTCCAGTATCAAATTCACAAAGCATTATGATTATACGAGTCATTCCACGAAACCGGCACGATTTGGACTTACACATTTGTGGATTTTTTACCAATATGTATTACTTTTCTGAACATCCCACAACATTAATTACATATTTAAACAACATTTAAAAACATATTTTCCCACCTCAGGCATCAAATCCCTATTATTATTATTATTGGTAATTATTTTAAGATATGGGCACTATTCGTCTTCAACCCCGTTATGGACACTATGAGAGCTCTCTGAATATGATTATAAAATATATTTGTAATGAAATCAACATTTTCCTATTAATCAGATATCCCTCACACTAATTCAGTAACTGTGCATGTTAAATTCACATGTAATTTTACACTTATGCTAAACTAAAGCCTGAAATGGGCACTTTTTGTGACAGCAACCTCATCATTTTTGATCAAAGATGTGCTTAACTTCAGAATTTGAACTAAAATCAGTTTTCTTATTATTGCTCGGAACATTTCAGACGAAGTTCAACAAACATTAAATTACTTGTTCATAAACTTAAAAAAATAATAATAAAAATGCAGGTGTGACGGGGTTGAGACTAGGGTAACAGGGTTGAAGACGGTAACGGGGTTGGAGAGACAAATACAGCTTAACATATACATAGTTGTTTTTATTCAAATTCACTGTAAGATTTTCTATAAGCACTGTATTTCATTATGTAACCAAGAAAACAACAGATATAAATTGCAATTGCAACTCAGTTTTATTAACCCGACTGCAGGAAAAACAACAATAACGTAGTATACTTCAGAACATTATAAAAGGACTAAATAGCTCATCAAAATAAAACATATAACTTGTGTGTTATAATTTTAATTTACAATTAAATAAAAAATCCTAGTAAAGAAGAAAGTAACTCAGAAAGCATCTTAACTCTTAAAAGAGGTCTTAAGGTCTAAATTGTTAGGAGAACGGACGAGGACTTTTAAGAGGCTCAAGAGTTTCTTTAGCGGAGGAGAAAATGGCAGAAGACGAAGAGGGAGAAGAAATGTGTGGAGACAGTGAGTTAATAAAACACTCAGATTAGATTAGATTAGATAATCTCTACATTGAGATATTTGGCAGCAGAGATGATGTGGGTCTGTCACAACCTTCTGTCAGCAGAGTGATCACACACACATTACACACTTCCAGATCCTCTTATTGTGTCCGTTCATCTCCTTTCCACTGGACATGCCCAGCTTGCAGGCTCAAACTACTGCATTTATGGATATAGCAGGTTTCCCTGGAGCGCACAAGCAGAGGAATGAACATTAATCATCTATTATTAACTGTTTAAAAGGCTCCCGGAGAATGAAGACTTCTATTGTGGGACTTTTATTTTGACAGTTATGTTAGAGTGCGATACCCGATGCAGCCAGTAGGAGGCATTATTGTTATGGTTTGCGTCAATATAGATTACTGAGAGAACGGTAGTTTCTGCTTGCCTGTTATTCGGATGTTCGTTGGCGTTGGTGTTAAAAGTATTAGTAAATGACCATAAAGTAAGTTTTCTCTGATTTCTCGATGTTTTAACCGTGTTTTCAGTGTATTATTGAGCTTTGTGCACTTAAATGTGCATGCCCGGACACGTACCGATTCATGTGCGATCGTTGATAGATAAACAAGACATGTAACGTGATTTCTGCTACATATAGTCAAATGTGACAGTTTACGTTGTATGTCTGTAATATGTTAACTGATTATTCTGCAGTAGAATTATCCAGTATTATTTCCTTTTGATTATACTAATTTGGGAAATTAGATTGTTTGTTGATTCATTAATAATATATTAATGCCAAAGCCATTTTGTGACCAGACCAATAGTTGTATTGTCTTTAATTACCCCTCCTGCATATTTGAGATTTAACTGTGATTTAGAAGTGATGCTGAACATGTTAGTATTCTGAAGAGAAGAAGATTCATCTGTGAATGTACACATTTGTACTTCTACTAATGTAATATGTTTTGTTGTTGTTATTTTAGACTAATATTCAATACACTTTGGAAAGAAGCACCAGTCTCCTCATTCTCTGTGTCCTGACCGACACCCAGGGGTGTAAACTGCTAACAAGTAGCACTAGAGCTAGCAGTAAACGTTCCTCTCCAACATTACCGCTATAAGCTCACGTCTGCTTCTTCCCTGCGCTGTGACACCGGCCCGCATTCTCCTTTAAGGACGGCCTTGTGTTCCTCCACGAACTGGGCTAACAGTGACCGCTGTTCCTCTGTCCAGTCGGGCTTTCTCGTCCTTCTGTTTTTTATTCCATGTTTGCTACATTAAAACCAACATTCAAACCAACATTCAAACCAACATTAAAACCAACATTCAAACCAACACTTAAATAGACAGCAATCAGTGTAACTGAAATAAATACCTAAATAAAATATGTAAATACCTTATAGGAAATTAAAGGATAATTCCAGTATTTTACACCTTGAGTCTATATTGTAGTTTGTTTTGGATGAACAAGAGTGGTGGACAACATTTTTTTGACAATGGTTCCTCTCTCGAGTTTTTGACTATAATATAATTGGCCATGGACACATTTAACATTGGAGTCAATGGGCATGTCCGAAAATGTCATTAAAACAGCCAATAATGTTCGTTTACAAAACTGTTAAACTCACCGAGTGGTTAGTGGTGTGTGTTGATGTTCCAGAAACATAAAGTGTTTCTAAAAATTCTCTGTTTTAATATTCAGTGTGCAATATAGTTTGCTGCAGTTCTGCTTCTGTTTATTTACTAGTACTGTAAATCTTGTGCTGCATATCCATAGTCCTTTATAATTATTCCTCATATTTTATAGCCTATATTTATACTTTTTACATACTTGTTTATTTACCAACTTCTATTATTATTAATATTCCTTTAAATGTCTTGATGTGCACATCAACTGTGACACAAGAATTGTCCCCCGGTTATCAACAGCATCAATAAAGATCAATAAAGTATTTCTGATTGTGATGTTAAGTGAGCCTATAGTGGCGTGTGCAGACTGGGTCATTCATCATTGAAGAGTTTCACAGTTTGGCCTGAAGGGGAGTGGATAACTATACTGGGAAATATGTGTCGTCTTTTCCCACATTTCATATATACTGTGTTAATCTATGTGATTGAAAACTATGAACAGATGTGTCTGTAAAGTGTCTTCAGAAGAGGGATTAGCACCCAGCGCTTTATTATATCTGAACTGCAGAAATGTTATAAAGACGTCTGTTAACTCCAGTTCTGAGTCCTGTTGTGTAACGCTGACATTCACGCTAGCCTAAATTAGGCTTACTGTTCAAATAAGATAAATACACTTCAGAACAAGATTTTATTTTTGCATTTGTGTGGTTGCTTTTTCAGTGATGTAACATAGTTGCGTAGACAAGAGTCCGTTAACTGGTTGATTGTAAGTTAAGCGGTGCATATTGTTATTCCCCATCCAAACACCCGAACCCCTCTAATGCTCTCAAGCCTTCTCAGGACACACACAGGGAAGGACCACACACAGTTCTTAACACATCAACATGACGGACTGAGTGACTTCAGTGACACATTTAATACACAGATTGTAAATGGCCGTTTGGCTCACTTCCCTACACCTCCTCCTCGGCTGCAGAGATTTGAGCTAAATGAAGTTAAACTGAGGACTGTTTAAAACCTCTGTGATGTTATACCCTATACCGGGTGGCTGGGCAAGTACACACAGAGAACAAACAAACAAACATTTTCTATTTAGATATGATTTTCTTTGAAATTTGTGAATATTCAAAGTTATTTTGGAAGGTTAACATTGAGCTTGAAGAAAATGAACTGATGGCACACGGCTGCAGAATGATTAGGTTATTAATGTGTTCATTGTAAACTGTCGGAAGTCACTGAGATTACTATGCAGACTAAAACAAGATCTCAGTATTTATAATGTATAACTGGGACTGGATGGTAGACTTGAACTGGGTGACGATCAAATGGTTGTTGCTTCAGTGGCTCCCCAATAACTGAGGTCGACTGCATGTCACTGTCGGTCAGGTAAGTGTCGTGAACTATTCTCCATAGACACAATAACACAGATTCCCAGCATGCCATGGGGTTTTACTGTTCTAGCAGACAACTCTCAGGCCCGCTCACACACCATATAGCGACCGCATGTGAGTTTGAAAATGATCTGCTGGTTTTGTAGATTTAGATTTGATGTATTGGGTTTCAGTGGTTCTGATCTTTGTGAAATATACTGGGCGGAGGTCCAGCTCTAGATCCACATGTTACTACAATGACAGTGAAGCTGCCCACATCATGATCTTATTAATGTTGATCACAGTGAGCCATAGCTGACTGTCACCCTTTCTCCAAATGTTACTTAAATACTAACTTTTTTAAACCAACCTTCAATACTTGTGTTCAGTCGACAGCCTCCCGTCCCTAATGATCTCGTCTCTCTCCTCCGGCTGATCTGAGCACAGCCTTACCCACGCAGATCCTGCTCGGGTTTGACACTCAGCACACGTCTCACTGGACTATGGCCAGGACCCGCTGCCATGTACAAAACTGTCGTCATGTAGCAAGAGCACAATAGATCAGGGTCAATTATAAAGACATTAAGGGTTTGATGTAACAATATATATGATAGTAATTGAGTTTCTGCTTAGATTTAAAAAGTTTCAATTAATTTTACATTAAGTCTAAAAGGAAATCTATGGCTAACGTTCCATATATTTGATATTCACATCTACCAAAACCATTTCATTGATAAATCTGAGGCCTAACTGTGCGTTCACACCGCCGGCGGCGAGAGTGTCAAATTGGCCAGAAGCCATTCATTTTCAATGAGAGCCGGCGGCGAGCTCCGGCGAGGGCGGCGCGTCTTGGACGGCGAGAGCGGCGAGAAGAGTTCAAATTTGTCAACTTTATGGTAATAAGCTATGACGCGGTTTGGCGGCAACCAGCGGCAACCAATCGGAATGTAGAAGTCCTCCGCCTGAGAGGATACCAGAGAACACAATCCTGTAAACGTTTGTTCCGATCACATTAGTTCCTAAGCAAAATGGAGGAAAAGATAATTATTTCTGTTGCGGGTTTCCTGTTATTGTACGACGTGTCCCTGTTTACATACAGGGACATTAATAAAAATAACGACGAATGGAAAAAGGTGTCTGAAATTGTTGGTGTTTTGTTACTTTTACAATTAAAATATTTTAATAGGTTAACTGGTAACACTTTATAATAACTGCACGCTATTAATCATTAGTTAAGCATTAGTAAACAGTTAATTCATCATTTATAAAGCATTAATATACATTAAAAAGCAGTTTATAAATCCAGCAACAAATGCTTTATTCTTGATTTATAAGCATATCTATTTGTAATTTCAAAATGAAGTATAGCATTATTTACAAACCAGTTATTTAGGAGTTGTCAGTGATTCATAAGATCACTTAGAAAGTATTAGTAAATGTAGTAAATGCAGGTAGTTATAAAGCATTTAGTAGTGGTGTTAACTATTTCTGTGAGCTCATCTAAAGTGAGGACTACTTGTGCCTTGTAAAGCATTTACAAAGGAGATTTAAAGGCTCATTTGTCTTCTAAACTGAAAAAAAGACACAAACACAACACAGTGATACAGAACATAGAAATATTAACAGCCTTTAAATCTCCTTTGTAAATACTTTACAAGTCATAACTAGTCCTCACTTTAGATGAGCTCACAAAAATAGTTTACTGACCACTACTAAATGCTTTATAACTACCTGAATTAACCATGAATTACAGTATAAATACATGTTAATAAAGCATTTACTAACACACTAAGTAACTATTACTATATGTCTGAATAATAAGATGTATGAATGTACATTTAAATAGTTTATTAATCATTTACATACACTTTCTAAGTAATATTATGAACCACTGACAACTCTTAAATAACTGGTTTGTAAATAATGCAGTACTTAATTTAGAGATTATAAATTGATCATTAATAACATATGAAAATATAATTATTAAACACATTATAGATACACTTTTAAATCAAGAATAAAGCATTTTTAACTGTATTTATAAACTGCTTATTATTGTCTATTAATGCTTTATAAATGACAAATTAACTGTTTACTAATGCTTAACTAATGATTAATAGTGTGCAGTTATTATAAAGTGTTACCGGTTAAGGTATACCCTACGTGTAGCCAGTATGCACAAAATAGGATACTGATTTATGTTCAGTTCTTATTTGCTTTGCGGCTCCTTTAAATAAAGTTTTTAAAAAATCACGCATTCTAAAATCTACGTCAGAGCGCAAGAGAGTCCCCGAATCCCACGGCGTCGGTGGCAGGCCGGCGAGAGCGAATTTTGCCGCTCTCGCCGGCGGCGGTGTGAACGTACAGTTAGTGAGGAGGAGGAGGATGAAATAGTAGATTCTTTACTACCATGAAGACACAACAAAACCCCCAAATTAACATTTATAAATTTTTAGCTGACACTTTATTCCAAATTCCAGAATGACTGTATATGTCATATATATATATAGGGCCGGCTGTGGCTCAGGAGGAAGAGTGGGTCGCCCGTTTATTGATGGCTATTCCACCAGTAGATTTAAGCCTCATCCACACTAATGCGTTTTAGTTTAGAAATGGAGAATTAAAACGAATACGATCTCCGTCCACACCAGCGTTTAGCTGCGTATTATAATTGATCTCCGTCCACATTAAAACGACTGAAAACGCGGATCACGTGACCATTCACCAACACTGGGCGTGTGTGTGCCGGTGTACACAGCCACATGTAGGCAGTGATAGCGTTGTACAATGCAGAATTTACTTGCACAACCTCTGCTAGCAAAGACATCGACGTCAGTAACGCTTGTAATTCGTTATCCATGTTGCAGTCACTAGCGTTACGGAGTCCAGGCGGTTTGTGTATGTTTTCTTCCCGGGGACGGGTCATGTGATGGGTGGCTGACGAATCAGGGAAGGATACGCCATGACTGATGACACCCAATCATAGAGCCGAGCGTGAGCCTCTCGTCATCGTTTCTAAAGTCCTCCGTTTTGACCGTCTTCACTAAACGCCCTCCGGAGATTCAGAACGCAAAACGGGGTCGGGGCGTTTATAAACTTCTCCGTTTTAGGTCTTTGTTTTTGCCGTTGTAGTCTGGACGGGAGGTGCAAACGTAGCAAAAGGTCTCCGTTTCTAAACGAAAACGCAGTAGTGTGGATGGGGCCTTAGTTTCTGTTTGAGCACTTAGGCTCAGTGTGTGTGTGTGTGTGAATGGTGAATGCGATGTAGTGTAAAAGCGCTTTGAGTGGTCGCAAAGACTAGAAAGGCGCTATAATACAGATCATTTACATATATGTACTGTATATATTAAAAAATAACATATTTGTGGAGTTTTGTTCTTGAACACAAACAGATGTGATAGGACACAGGGTGTGTGTCAGGAGGAATTTATATAGTGTATTTTTTGGCTACCTGCCCACTCTGAAACATGACAGCATCACATGACTGAGAGAAGAAGCTTTACGATCTGTCCTACACACACCTGAACCTGTGCTCTGGAGCTTTCTAAGCTTTTCCTGCAAACACATGCATGAGCGTGTGTGTGTGGGGGGGGGGGGGGGGGGGGGGGGGGCTGATAACAACAGCTCATGCAAACTACAGTTTCTAATGAGGGGTGTGGATAATGTTTTGAGAAAATCTGACATTCCCCTGTAATGACACGAACCTTGCCATTTCTGCAGGCAAACTGATACGGGTCCAACATGCTGGACTCGGCCCACACAGACCGCGCCGGCCCACAAGCTCCTCTCCTCAGCACTATGACAATGGTTGCACAATCCATCGCGAACCACCTGTCCACAAACAGTCACAAAGCAAAGATGATGATGTTTAAAGTAGGGATGCACCGATCCGATATTCAGTGTCAGTATCGGCTCCGATTCTGCCATTTTTGCCGGATCGGGTATCGGTCAGACGAGTCCGATCCAAATCCCATATTGTGAGTATACTATTCTGTGCTATTGTTAAGCCCCACAAAAGGCACAAAAACATTATAAAGCACTATATTATAAGTGTTCGGAAGCCATTAGCCTATATAGTATAATGTGAGATAGAAATTAATATTTAAGTCATTAAATTCAATGATCATTCAATGTTACTATAATTATACTTGATCTGTAGATAAAGGTCTCTGGTTTTGCATTAAACAACTTTATCTTGCTGGACTTTATTGCTGTACCTTAATCATGTTACTTTCTACCGGGTGTCTCTCACAACACTGGAGAAGAGTCAGAGCATTATTGTTCTTCACACGCACAGTAACTGACATTTAAAACTGTTAAAAGAAAATGCTCAATAAACTATTGCATAGATAGATAGATACTGTATAATACACTACGCATCAATATGTCTTTCCTTTGTGATTTGAACTTTTTAATGCGGACTCGAAGCGCTGTGACTCGTGTTGCTTCAAGCGCATCATTCTGCGCTCGGTGTCAGGGATCAGCCAGGCTCCACCACCACCCAATCACTGAGATCACTATCACCTGAATATTAATTACCAGCACCTGTACGCCATCACCACAAACACGTATAAGCACACACTTCACCCTGATACTTTGTCTGGTCTCGTAAATGAGTAGGACTCTCAAAGCTTCTTCGCCTACCTTCCAAGCAACTCTCCACGGAGTATCTCCATCGTCTCGTTTGAGTCTTCTGTGTCTCCAAGTTCGTCACCCTCTTCATCTTAATCATCGTAGTCTGAGTTTATCTCTCTCAAACACTGGTGTGTGCTTCCTTCACCACGGCTTCTTCTACCATCTTCAAGGACAGTCAGTATCCACGGTTCCACGCCCTTCATTGTTTACTATCCACTACGGTGCCCATTGCAACTTCTCATTGTGTATCAATAAACTGGTTACTCATTTCTACTTTCCTGTTTGGAGTGTCTGTTTCGTTACAGAAGACCAGACCAAAACCGCCGAAGTGAGTTCACCCGATCCATTTCAGGATCTTGTGGATGCATTCAAACGCACGCTTACCATGTCTACTCCCGCACCACCCGTCATCGCCCCTCCTTCACCACCAGTGGTCTCCAGTCCAGTGGCCAACCCGGCGCCCTACTCAGGTTTGGCGGATGACTGCGATGGATTTCTTCTTCAGTGTTCGTTGGCCATCGAGATGCAGTCGCCCCGTTTCCCCACAGAGAGATCTAAAGTAGCATTTATTATTTCCCTGCTGACGGGACGAGCTCTCAATTGGGCTCGCATCCTCTGGAATCAAGATGCCGACGCTACGCAGTCTGTGAGTAACTTCACCACTTACTTCCGTGAAGTTTTTGGAATTCCAGATGGTGATTCAACTGCCAGTGAACAGTTATATCATATTCGCCAAGGGAAGGAGTCCGTGTCTGATTACAATATCAAATTCCGGACTCTAGCGGCCGCCAGTGGATGGAATGAGTGCTCGCTCCTCACCACCTATCGGCAGGGACTTAATCCTCGTCTCCGACTACATCTCGCTGCATACGATGATTCCCTGGGTATTGAACGGTTTATGCAGCTCGCAGTTCGTACCGATCGTCGTATGCAGCCCTGCATGGAGGATCTGCATGGCCAGACGTCACATTTTCTACCCCGCCAACCAGAGAATACCAGCACTCCAGAACCAGTCCCCATGCAAGTGGATAACACACGCCTAACATTTGTGGAGCGACAGAGGAGGATGACTCAGGGTCTATGCCTATACTGCGGCGCCGGTGGACACATTGTCTCAGCATGTCCTATTCGTCCACCACGACCCCTGGTGAGTGTTATTCATTCCTCCCTGGTCAATATTAAACCACTCACCACTGAAGTCATCCTTATCACTTCTCACATCTCCTTTCCAGTACACGCCCTCCTTGACTCAGGGTCAGCAGGAAACTTCATTTCAGACTCCCTCTGCCGCCAGCTCAACCTACAGAAAAGGTCCACTGAAAACCACTACCAGGTACACTCGATAATTGGCAAGCCTCTCAATAAGAAGAACGTCCGTTTCTCTGTGGGACCCATCCACCTGCAACTTGGACTGCTTCACTCTGAATCCATCACTCTACTGGTTCTGGAGAATTCCACCGCTGGTATTATCCTAGGGCGCCCGTGGTTCATGCAACACAATCCCATCATCTCCTGGGTAACGGGAGAAATCTTGAAGTGGGGCGATAGCTGTTTTCCGGGTTGCTTCCCACATCTTCCTCAACCGGTGATTCACATTCCTATGAACTCCACTTCCATCGAGAGCCCTCTGGAACAGCAGTCCATTGACATTCCGACCTGTTACGCCCCCTTCAGTGATGTCTTCTGTCCCAAACGAGCGTCATCCTTGCCACCACACCGACCATGGGATTGTGCTATCAATCTCCTTCCGGATGAGCCAGTGCCCCACGGTAAGATCTACCCACTATCACTTCCAGAGCAGAAGGCCATGGAGGAGTACGTGGAAGAGGCCCTCCAGCAAGGCTACATCCGCCCTTCCACCTCCCCTGCTGCTTCGAGTTTTTTCTTTGTGGCCAAAAAGGACGGAGGTTTGCGGCCCTGCATCGATTACCGGGCCCTCAACAAGATAACCGTTAAGTTCAGATACCCACTTCCTCTCGTCCCAGCAGCCCTTGAACAACTTCGTGGTGCAACCGTGTTCACTAAGTTGGACCTCCGCAGCGCGTATAATCTCGTTCGGATACGTGAGGGGGACGAGTGGAAGACTGCCTTTGTAACCCCAACTGGCCACTATGAATACTTGGTCATGCCGTATGGCCTGGTAAATGCCCCCTCCGTATTCCAGGACTTTATGCACGAGGTGCTCCGGGAACTCCTTCATCGTACTGTGATCGTCTATATAGATGACATTCTGATATATTCCCGGAGCCTGGCAGAACATCGCCACCATGTTGCGGAGGTCCTCCAACGTCTCCGGGAACACCAGCTCTTTCTTAAAGCCGAGAAATGCTCCTTCCACCAGTCTACCACCCAATTTCTCGGCTACAACATTAGCGAACACGGCATCCAAATGGACGAGGGGAAGGTGGAAGCTGTTCGAAACTGGCCAATTCCTTCAACCATTAAAGAACTTCAGCGTTTCCTGGGATTTTCAAATTTCTACCGCCGTTTCATTCACAACTACAGTTCCATCACCTCCCCGTTATCCAATCTTCTCAAAGACAAGCCCAAATCTCTGTCCTGGACACCAGCAGCCACTCAAGCTTTCCAGAGCCTCAAGAATTCTTTTACTAATGCGCCGCTTCTAGTCCACCCTGATCCGAATAAACCGTTCATAGTTGAAGTTGACGCCTCGACCACCGGAGTAGGAGCGGTATTATCTCAGCAGCAGGGGACTCCACCTCGTCTCCATCCATGCGCCTTCTTCTCCAAGAAATTATCCCCGGCGGAGATGAATTACGACATCGGTAACCGAGAACTACTGGCATTTAAGCTTGCTTTAGAGGAGTGGAGACACTGGTTGGAGGGAGCTAAGGAAAGCTTCTCGGTACTCAAAAAAAAAGGTCAAAAACCTCCAATACCTCCGAGAAGCCAAACGGCTCAACCCCAGACAGGCAAGATGGGCTTTATTTCTCACCCGTTTCCATTTCACAATCTTATATCGTCCTGGTACAAAGAATTGTAAAGCTGATGCTCTATCCCGTATCCATACCATTGAAGAGAAGACCGAGGAACCTGAGCCCATCTTATCTCAAAGGATCTTTGTATGCCCCATCCAGTGGTCTCTCGATCAACAAATCTCCTCCAGTGTCTCTGAACCATCTCCGCCGGGGTGTCCTCCCGGTCGCACCTATGTTCCCAGGTCTCAACGTATCAATCTCACTCACTCGGCACATACTTCTGTGGGCACTGGCCATCCAGGGGCCAACCGCACTCTCTCACTGCTGCAAGACCGCTTCTGGTGGCCTAACATGGCTAGGGATGTGAGAAGGTACGTACAAGGATGTCATGACTGCGCCATCTCCAAGAGCCCACGCCACCTTCCATCCGGCAAGCTTCTTCCGTTACCCGTTCCTCAACGACCCTGGTCACACCTGGGAGTAGATTTTGCCACAGACCTCCCTCCATCCGATGGTAACACCTGCATATTCGTAATAGTTGACAGATTCTCAAAGTCCTGCCGTCTGATCCCCCTAAAGGGCTTACCCACAGCAATGACTACTGCAGAGCTCCTCTTCAATCAGGTATTCCGACACTATGGAATCCCTGAAGATATAGTATCCGATCGAGGCCCCCAGTTCATCTCACAAGTTTGGAAGGCTTTCTTCAAACTCCTAGGTGTGACCGTTAGTCTTTCATCTGGATACCACCCACAGTCGAATGGGCAAACGGAAAGAAAGATTCAGGAGGTTGGGCGCTTCCTACGAACCTTCTGCCACGGCCACCAGAACTCGTGGAACCAATTCTTAGGCTGGGCCGAGTACGCACAAAACTCCCTTCGTCAGTCTGCCACTGGACTCACTCCCTTCCAGTGTGTGCTCGGCTACCAGCCTCCACTGTTCCCATGGTCCGGGGAACCTTCCGACGTCCCCTCCGTTGACTATTGGTTCCGCGAGAGTGAGAGGGTCTGGGACGACGCACACCATCATCTTCAGAGGGCAGTGCGCAGACAAAGGAACCAAGCAGACATTCGGAGGGCAGAGCCACCTACCTTTCAGCCAGGACAGAAGGTCTGGCTATCCACACGAGACATCAAGCTGCGCCTGCCCTGCAAGAAGCTGAGTCCCAGATACGTTGGTCCCTTCACTATCATCCGACAAATCAACCCCGTCACCTACCAACTCCAGTTACCCTCACACTACAGAATCCACTCTACATTTCATGTCTCACTCCTTAAACCTTATCACTCACCTGTATCTGTCCCCTCCACAGAGCCTTGCCCGACAGATGAACCCCCTCTCCCACTGATTCAGGAAGATGGAACCATCTATACGATCCGGGAGATCTTGGATTCCCGGCGCCGTGGTGGTCGCTTGGAGTATCTGGTGGACTGGGAGGGTTATGGACCAGAGGAACGTTCCTGGACACCTAGAGATGACATCCTTGACCCTACTCTCCTTACTGCTTTCCATGATTCTCACCCAGATCGTCCAGCACCCCGAGGAAGAGGCCGACCACCACGACGTCGGGGTCCACGGCCCTCAGGAGCAGGCCGTGGAGGGGGGGGTACTGTCAGGGATCAGCCAGGCTCCACCACCACCCAATCACTGAGATCACTATCACCTGAATATTAATTACCAGCACCTGTACGCCATCACCACAAACACTTATAAGCACACACTTCACCCTGATACTTTGTCTGGTCTCGTAAATGAGTAGGACTCTCAAAGCTTCTTCGCCTACCTTCCAAGCAACTCTCCACGGAGTATCTCCATCGTCTCGTTTGAGTCTTCTGTGTCTCCAAGTTCGTCACCCTCTTCATCTTAATCATCGTAGTCTGAGTTTATCTCTCTCAAACACTGGTGTGTGCTTCCTTCACCACGGCTTCTTCTACCATCTTCAAGGACAGTCAGTATCCACGGTTCCACGCCCTTCATTGTTTACTATCCACTACGGTGCCCATTGCAACTTCTCATTGTGTATCAATAAACTGGTTACTCATTTCTACTTTCCTGTTTGGAGTGTCTGTTTCGTTACACTCGGGATGCGCATAAGCATTTTGTGCCGTGACGCAATGAACGATTATTAATATGTATTGGGGCCTTTCATATCATAATACAGTGACGCAATGAACGATTAATAGCCTTTCTAGTTCTGTCCTATCTATCATATGTTGCTGCCTCATTAAACCGCAGTGCTATACATTTAAAACATGTCTCAATTTTATAGTAGGCCTAGGCTATATATAAAATAATTAATTTTTTTGATTTTTGTTATTTTGTTTTTCATGAATGTATTTTACAACAATACAAAGAGCAATGTGTAACGTTTTACCACATTTAGTGTTACACTTATTGTCTCATATTTGATCCCCACTAAATGTTTTTTCATGTTCAGATTTAATACAATTATTGTGCACTTGTGATTTTTCCAGACTACATTTTACTGCTGAATTATCCACTAATCTAGTTTATAATAGCATTTCTGTCACAGATTATGATCATATTTTTTTTATTTGTTGTTTTTCTTTATAATGAAGTTTTCTGCATTAAGTAGATTGTGTTTAACACACAAAAGAGTGATTATCAGTTCAACAGTTATAGAAATTCTACTTGATTAAGAAGAAAAAACCGCGCTGGTATCGGATTGGTGTCGTATCGGTCGATACTCAGAATGTTTGGTATCGGATCGGATCGATTCTGAAAAAATGGTATCGTTGCATCCCTAGAAAGTCTACTACACACGACACGATTTATCTGTGTGTGATACATCACTGTTTACTTCTGAGTAATGAAGATGTTGGATGTGTAGTGACACACTTGTGCTGCTTCAGACTCGGTGAACCGGATTCCTTCAGGTCATCTTGCGGTCTCAGGGGTTTAAGGGGTTCATGGACTTGGAGATTTCAGTCGCTGTGATATATTCATCCTGCATGGAGAGAAACAAGAGCTGCCAGTGACACATAAACATTACAGGCTTAAGGAGATCTACAATTATAACACCATTAACCACTATTATTTTAGAAGAACACGTTGTACATCTTATAACAATAGACATAGGATTGTCAGTGACAAATAACATTCATCATTTTGCATGTATTGAAATTATGCAAACGCAGTGCCCACGGAGGGCTTGTTCACTCCGGTTACAAAAAGGAGAATGAGAAAAAATATTCAAAATAAAGTTTACAAAATGATATAATTTTTGTATATGTGCTGCTGACAAAACCTAAACGTCTACTAAATACATGTTTCTGAAGATACTGGATCCGTTTCTAGTGTTTGCTTTATAATCTAGACCATACACACAGTATGTCTTGTACTGAATGTCCACATTTGTACTCGCATGTCATACTCTCCTTCTGTCTCTGTGTTGCTGACAGTATCCCAGGCAGTCTCAGTCCCCTGAACACCTGTACAGCTCACAGTGTTTATTCTTATCCGGACATCCTAAGAGAGAAAGGCTAGAAGAAAAGGTTGCATGAGTAAAGGAGACAAGTTCAGCTTCAGATACAATTTATAGCTCATTACTTCTAGCATCCCACAGCTGAAGCTACACACACACACACACACACACACACACACACACACACACACACACACACACACACACACACTCCAGGTTCTGTCTAAAGTGACTCAGAGCTGCACTGTGGTACATGGCCATTCCTTCTGAACCCGCTTCAGACTCGCTCCATTACACACACCGTCTTCATCCAAAAACTAAAAACTGTCCAATAGTGTTTTGCCGTCTGTACACCAAGCTGGACACACACAGTCTTTGCCCGCATGACTGGAGCATAACCAAAGTACAGAAGAGTTTAAAACAAGATAAGGCCGCCGTCTTTACCCAGTTCACTGACCTAACACTTGTGTTCACCAGGTCTGTGTCTGCATGTGGAAGTGTCCGTCTGCCTTCATTCCTGCTTAAGCCCACCGGCAACTATAGTTGCCGCAGTGTATAGTTGTCATTTTCCTTTTGTAAGTATTTTTCTAGATGTTATCCATGTTTAATGTCTCAATGACATGCAAGCAAACAACCAAGTAAAGGATTTCAAGAAGAAAAAAAAGGTATTCACTTCCTTCCTGTCACATGAGGCTGTCAACTTCCTATCCCTACTTCCAGGAAGCATGGCAAAGGCAAACCCTCCCAAAGAAAGGTCATTTTCATCTTAATAATACGATTTTTTTTGTTGACATATATATATCTACATAATCATGAAGGTCTCTAGAATCATCCAAACAAAACAAATCTTACAAGAGATCTATAGTTTTTTGTATACTTAGTCAAAAGTCCAAGCGGCAACTATAGTTGCCGGTGGGCAGAGGTGTAGTGGTAAAAAAATAGGTGGGTAAACTATAAATTCTGGTGGACCACGACGTTGTCACCTGGTAAGGTGGGCCACTGCCTACCGGTGTGTGTATCCTGATGACATCGCTTTAGGCTATCATTGATGTACTACAAGGGTATCATGGTTGTTCCCTCATCAGGTCACACAATCACTATTCAATTCATACATTAATCTAAGTTCTTGTTAAAAAGACTCAAGAAGGAATAATATGGTTGAAATCTATAAAGTTTACTAAATGACAAAACAGAGAGAACAAATTTTTAGAGAACTATTTTTAACCCGTAATTACAAAACGAAAACGGTTGTTGTAGCCTATTTTTAAAAGGCAAAGTTGAACACCAAAATTTTAATTTGAACTGTAGGCTACACCAAATGCTGCGCAAAAAAAAATTATATTGACGAATTTTTGTTTATTAGCCTAGTTTTTGCCCCTTAATTAAACATTTAAAATATTCACAAATTAATATGGATTTTGTTGTTGTTGATTTATTTTTCTAAGACAAAATTATTCCATCCATCCATCTTCTTCCGCTTATCCGGGGCCGGGTCGCGGGGGCAGCAGTCTAAGCAGAGATGCCCAGACTTCCCTTTCCCTAGCCACTTCCTCTAGCTCTTCCGGGGGGACACCGAGGCGTTCCCAGGCCAGCCGAGAGACATAGTCTCTCCAGCGTGTCCTAGGTCTTCCCCGGAGTCTCCTCCCGGTGGGACGTGCCTGGAACACCTTCCCGGGAAGGCGTCCAGGAGGCATCCGGAACAGATGCCCGAGCCACCTCAGCTGACCCCTCTCGATGTGGAGGAGCAGCGGCTCTACTCTGAGCTCCTCCCGAGTGACCGAGCTCCTCACCCTATCTCTAAGGGATCGCCCAGCCACCCTGCGGAGAAAGCTCATTTCGGCCGCCTGTATCCGGGATCTTGTCCTTTCGGTCATGACCCAAAGCTCATGACCATAGGTGAGAGTAGGAACGTAGATTGACCGGTAAATCGAGAGCTTCGCCTTGCGGCTCAGCTCTTTCTTCACCACGACAGACCGGTACATCGACCGCATTACTGCGGAAGCTGCACCGATCCGTCTGTCAATCTCCCGTTCCATCCTTCCCTCACTCGTGAACAAGACCCCAAGATACTTAAACTCCTCCACTTGAGGCAGGAACTCTCCACCAACCTGAAGTAGGCAAGCCACCTTTTTCCGACTGAGGACCATGGCCTCGGATTTGGAGGTGCTGATTCTCATCCCAGCCGCTTCACACTCGGCTGCAAACCGTCCCAGTGCATGCTGGAGGTCCTGGTCTGATGAGGCCAACACGACAACATCATCTGCAAAGAGCAGAGACGAAATCGTGTTGTTCCCAAACCAGACACCCTCCGGCCCCTGGCTGCGCCTAGAAATTCTGTCCATAAAAATTATGAACAGAACCGGCGACAAAGGGCAGCCCTGCCGGAGTCCAACATGCACCGGGAACAAGTCTGACTTACTGCCGGCAATGCGAACCAAGCTCCTGCTCGGGTCGTACAGGGAGCGGACAGCCCTTGGCAAAGGACCCCGGACCCCATACTCCCGGAGCACCCTCCACAGGCCGCCACGAGGGACACAGTCGAATGCCTTCTCCAAATCCACAAAGCACATGTGGATTGGTTGGGCAAACTCCCATGAACCCTCCAGCACCCTGTAGAGGGTATAGAGCTGGTCCAGTGTTCCATGGCCCGGACGAAAACCGCACTGTTCCTCCTGAATCCGAGGTTCTACTATCGGCCGTATTCTCCTCTCCAGTACCCTGGCATAGACTTTCCCAGGGAGGCTGGATTTTGTTGTTGTTGATTTATTTTTCTAAGACAAAATTAGAACCTGGAAATATTATTCCCGCAGTGCTGAATGAGAAGAGCCATATGTCTCTGAACCACAGCCTACAGAAAGATGTAAATGTGTCTGAAAAATTAACGAGGCATTTTAATTGTTTATTAATAAACTATTGTTTTCTAAATCAGTGTCGGTTAAAACATATCTCCGCTGTTAAGCGGATGCGCCTTTAGAGAGAAATGCACCTTACGCATTACATAATCAGAATGTATTAGCTTTCGATTCGAATTTGTTCATTTTAAAGTGGACATTTCGAGCTTTAGCCTACATAGGCTATATTTAGTTTCAGTTCTCGCGCTCCAGTTCACGGAGATCATGAAAGCGCGCCTGATTGTTTTATTTTATTTGACAAAAGCACAACGTTTTCTTGTTATTGCGAGTTTACACAAATAAAAGTAGTTCCGAATAATCTATTATTATTTTCTGTATGACCAGAAATGATAGAGTATTTTAAATTGTTTCACTGTTGATAGGGAAATGCAAGTGTTCGCACCCGCGCGTCCGTGCCATGCAGTTGTAAGGCTGGAGAAACTGGTTAGAGAGATAGACTGGTCTGGACAAAGGACCTTGCTGGAAATTACCATCTGACCTCCCCCATACAGTTTCACTCCCTCTCACACCAAAGACTCACACAAGAATATATATGTGGTTTAATATGAATGATTATTATGTTTAGTATCATTTAAAATGTCTCAGAGTGAGTGGTACAAATGTCTCATTTCCAACTAGATTAAACAAAAAGAAATCAGGTTTTGAGAAGTTTAGAGAAACTGACACACAAAGGAAGGTTGTCTCTGGCAAATGGTCTCCTACCCCCAAAAGGTGTCAACTCTGAATGTAAATTCCCATTGTTAACATATGAAAGAGGTTTTGGCTATTTAATGGAATGCGGCAGAGGAATCAGGGCTTTTTCTGTATCTAGACTGGCCCGTGATGGCTGGAAGTGACCGAAACTTCCAGCCTCATGTAATTTGTATCAGGTTGGGTTCGCATCTCTTCTTTTTATTCATGCTTTATATTGATTATCTTTGAATTGATTATACAATTGACCGGATACCTGATTTAATAAATTGTTACATTTGATTATTCAAACTGATTTTGACCTTGTTCATTTAATAAGTCTAAAAGTAATAATCAAACATTCGCTCACTTTTAGTGATGCATAGATATTATCAAAACCTTTCATTTATGGAGTCAGATGAAATAACGAGTAAATACATATGAGAAATGTATTGCATTTAACCCAAATTACTTTGAGATGCTGGAAAGACGGAACGCGCAAGAAACCTTCCCGTGTTATTGGAAACCCTCATTGGACCAATATAGCGCGGCTCTTACACAGTGCGCACTCACACTCCGCTCCACAAACCCTTGGATATGCGTCAAAATCTTGTGTTTATTTGTGATAATCTTAGGCTAGCCCTGTTTATTATGATCTAACCCGCGCGGCTACTGCAGCGCAATATAAAATAATTCGTCTTAGGTTTAACAACCAATGAAACTAATAGTGAACAATATGAAACTAAAACGACATAGCCTAAGCTTAATTTAAAATGGCTTAGGAACTATATGCTATTTAGAGGTGGATAAACGCAATTTAGAGGTGGATAAACGCACTTTGGAGGTGGATAAACGCTATTTCAGAATTTTGGGAGGTGCCTAAACGGCGTTTACGTGCGTTTAGCCTCAACTACATCCCTGCCGGTGGGCAAATGCCTTGTAAGTACATATATCATGGGAAAATGGATTATACTGTGTTAATAGGTTAATAAATCAAGGTTATTGGTCTTGTTTAGTGCATAAACATAACTTAACCCTTTAAATGACATCTGTATGCACTGTTATTTTTGTTATTTGCCATTTTGTTATTTGTTTTTTTGTTTGTTATATAGATATATTTTTTTCTTCATTCTATTTATTTGTATTTATTTATTTATTTTCATTTAACTTTTTGATACACAATGCCCTGGTATGGCTTCACTTTGTTCTGAACTTTGTTCCACCACTTTAACCCATGTGCGTGTTTCGTTTGTGGTTTACAGTCGGGCTGTTTGGAGTCTTAGAGACCCCAGGCAACAAAATGTAGGCTAATATTGTAACAAAAAAATTGTTTTTTGTTTTGTTTTCACAATGTCATTTTACTCAGTTTATTAATGTTTTTACTTCACATTTGGACATTTTTACTCCACAAAATGTATATAAATAAATGTAAAAAAAAAAAATTTAATATATAGAAAAATATTTTAAGATATAAAAAAAACATTTGAAATTTTTTTAAATGTCAAATTCACCTTATAAAAGACCCACATTTCTAAATTTCATTCATTAAGATAACATGGATAATTTGACATGGTTTAGTGTAAGATTTTTGCCCATATTTCGGAAAATTCCGTTTTAAATGTAAAAAAAAATATCACTTTAACCAGTAGATGGCTGCAGAGCTCTAAAAGGCATACTTTTCACAAATCATATCTACATATTATTATTAATTCATAATATGTATATGAATACAACTGGAAAA
>NC_136885.1:2461037-2481037 GCF_949152265.1 Phoxinus phoxinus
TGGACAGCGGTAAACCTCGGGATAGACAGAGAGACTAATATTAGCGTAGACGCCATCCTTCTTATGATGTACCAAGTACATCAGGATTACGGGAAGTGTTCCCGGTCCCGGCTGTTCTAAACTATGCAGCCTAATTATAGAAGTCTATAATGTGTTATGTGTATGCTAGGCCGAAGAGATGTGTTTTTAGTCTAGATTTGAACTGACAGAGTGTGTCTGCTTCCCGGACAATGGTAGGAAGACTGTTCCAAAGTTTTGGTGCTAAATAGGAAAAGGATCTACCGCCAGCAGTCGATTTTGATATTCTAGGTATTATTAACTGGCCGGAGTTTTGAGATCGCAATAGACGTGAAGGACTATAATGCGTTAAGAGCTCGCTCAAGAACTGCGGAGCTAAACCATTTAGTGCTTTGTAAGTGATCAGCAATATTTTAAAATTTATACGATGTTTAATAGGCAGCCAATGCAGTGTTGACAGAACGGGGCTAATATGGTCATACTTCCTGGTTCTGGTAAGAACTCGAGCTGCTGCGTTTTGAACTAGCTGTAGTTTGTTTATTAAGCGTGCAGGGCAACCACCCAGTAGAGCATTACAATAATCTAGCCTTGAGGTCATAAACGCATGAACTAATTGTTCTGCATTATTCATTGAGAGCATATGACGAGAGATACAACCACGATCGGATGATAAGAGCAAATCATTTGTGACTCTAACGAGAGCTGTCTCGGTACTATGGTACGGTCTAAATCCGGACTGAAAATCCTCGCAGATATCATTTCTTTCAAGAAAGGAACACAGTTGTGAGGATACTGCTTTTTCTAATATCTTTGACAGAAATGGCAGATTAGAGATCGGCCTGTAATTGACTAGTTTTGTAGGATCAAGTTGCTGTTTTTTAACAAGCGGTTTAATCATAGCTAGCTTAAAGGTTTTTGGTACGTATCCTAGAGACAAAGATGAATTAATGATATTAAGAAGAGGATCTATGACATCTGGAAGCATCTCTTTCAGCAGCTTAGTCGGTATAGGGTCTAACATGCACGTTGTCGATTTAGATGATTTGACGAGTTTGCAAAATTCTTCCTCTCCTATAGCAATGAATGAATCAAATTTTCCCTCAGGGAGACTACAATGCACTTCCTGATGAGATACTGTATTAGACGGTTGCATAGTTATAATTTTGTCCCTGATATTATCGATCTTATAAGTGAAGAAGTTCATACCCACTAAACATCAGACGTCTATTGGACAGGCAGATCATGTCTATATTGCGTCAGTCGGTCCAAGACCAATTTTTGACCTTTATGCAACGTGCAATCTAGGTCTGCTATTTGGACATCTAACCATGACCCAACTTGGACGTCATATTGACATTCAACATTTGACCTTTGAAAAGGGTAATTTTTTGGACGTCTTTGACAGGTGCAGGAAATTTACATGATTAATATATAATATTTTTTTAGTTACAAATATCAACATTGTTGTTATAAACATGATTAATACATATGAATACAGATTATTAATAATTATCTAAGATCGTTTTCCAAAAACTCATTTGATTGTCTCAGCAGCAGGTGATAACTGGAGACACAGTTTAATATAGTTTTCCTGTAGCTCAAACAGTAGAGCATTGGTGCTTGCAACGCAAGATCATGGGTTCAATTCCCAGGGAAAGCAGGAACTGATAGGAATATAAATGTGTAATGCAATGTAATCACTTTGGATAAAAAGCATCTGCCAAATGCATAAATGTAAATACAATGGTACAGAAAACACGTCCTCCACCCAGATATAGAAGTTGTATAAAAACAACGTAAAATTTGTCTAAATTTGATGTTGAAAAGACGTCCACAAACTACCACATTTGGACTATAAATAACCCTCACACGGAGGTCCCACGGATGTCAACATTAGACGTGCGGTAGATGTCGAAAAAATACGTTGTCTGGCGTCACAGTCTGCACCCTCCTGATACCGACATAGGACGGACAAGCACACCGTTGAAACTACGTCATCTGGAGGTAACTTTGCGCAGGGGGTAAAGTCATTACTGCTGTGTTTCTTGGAAGCTTCTGGGCCTGAAGCTTTCTTTTTCGTTAGTTTAGCCACTGTTTCAAATAAATACCTAGGATTATGTTTATTTTCTTCTAATAGGGTTGAAAAATAAGCAGATCTAGCAGCTTTTAAAGCCTCTCTGTAAGCAATCGAGCTCTCCTTCCATGAAATCCGAAACACCTCTAGTTTAGTTTTCTTCCAGTTGCGCTCCATTTTTCTGGCTGATCTCTTAAGGGCCTGAGTGTGCTCGTTGTGCCACGGCGTTGGACTATGTTCTTTAATATTCTTTAAGCGCAGCGGAGCAACTGTGTCTAAAGTGCTGGAAAAGAGAGAGTTAAAAGTTTCTGTTGCAATATCAAGTTCTTCTAAGCTATCCGGGATGCTGAGATGATGAAACTGATTAGGAAGATTATTGATAAAGCAATCTTTAGTGGCAGAAGTGATCGGTCTAACATATTTATAACACGGAGTCGGCTTTGCAGCTTTGGCTAAATGTAATTTACACAAGACGATGTCATCATAGATGTCATCATCGCTCTGTTGCAGTATTTCAACGGCATCAACATCTATTCCATGTGATAGTATTAGATCTAGAGTATGATTACGACAATGAGTCGGTCCTGACACGTGTTGTCTAACTCCAATTGAGTTTATAATGTCTTTAAATGCCAATCCCAATGCATCTTTTTCATTATCTATGTGTATATTAAAGTCACCAACAATTAGTACTTTATCTGCAGCCAATACTAATTCTGATAGAAAGTCCGCAAATTCTTTGATAAAGTCTGTATGGTGCCCTGGTGGCCTGTATACAGTAGCCAGCAGAATTTTCAAACGTGATTTATCGTTTACACTAGATATTTTTACATTAAGCACCAACACTTCAAAATAATTATATTTACAACTAGATTTCTTAGTGGTTTTGAAAATATTACTATAAATTACAGCAACACCTCCTCCTTTGCGTTTCAGACGAGGTTCATGTTTATAACCGTAATCTTGTGGGGTTGACTCATTTAAAGCAATGTAATCGTTTGGTTTTAGCCAGGTTTCTGTCAAACACAGCACATCTAGGTTATAATCTGTAAGCATATCATTAACTATTAGCGCTTTTGAAGTAAGAGATCGAATATTCAGCAACCCAAGCTTTATCATTTGCTCATCCGTATTATATCTGTTTTTTATTTGTTGAAGATCAATTACATTTTTAACCTTAGATGGGTTTGAACGTTTTTTTGGATTTCCAAGTTCGGGGAACAGACACAGTCTCTATATGATGATATCTAGGTGAAAGAGTCTCTATGTGATGATATCTAGGTGAAAGAGTCTCTATATGATGATATTTAGGTGAAAGATTCTCTATATGATGATATTTAGGTGAAAGAGTCTCTATGTGATGATATTTAGGTGAAAGATTCTCTATGTGATGATATCTAGGTTAAAGATTCTCTATATGATGATATCTAGGTGAAAGAGGCTCTATATGATGATATCTAGGTGAAAGAGTCTCTATGTGATGATATCTAGGCGAAAGAGTCTCTATATGATGATATCTAGGTGAAAGAGTCTCTATGTGATGATATCTAGGGGAAAGAGTCTCTATGTGATGATATCTAGGTGAAAGAGTCTCTATATGATGATATCTAGGTGAAAGAGTCTCTATATGATGATATCTAGGTGAAAGAGGTTCTATATGATGATATCTAGGTGAAAGAGTCTCTATGTGATGATATCTAGGTGAAAGAGTCTCTATGTGATGATATCTAGGTGAAAGAGTCTCTATATGATGATATCTAGGTGAAAGAGGCTCTATATGATGATATCTAGGTGAAAGAGTCTCTATATGATGATATCTAGGTGAAAGAGTCTCTATGTGATGATATCTAGGTGAAAGAGGCTCTATATGATGATATCTAGGTGAAAGAGGCTCTATATGATGATATCTAGGTGAAAGAGTCTCTATATGATGATATCTAGGTGAAAGAGTCTCTATATGATGATATCTAGGTGAAAGAGTCTCTATGTGATGATATCTAGGTGAAAGAGTCTCTATATGATGATATCTAGGTGAAAGAGTCTCTATGTGATGATATCTAGGTGAAAGAGTCTCTATATGATGATATCTAGGTGAAAGATTCTCTATATGATGATATCTAGGTGAAAGATTCTCTATGTGATGATATCTAGGTGAAAGATTCTCTATATGATGATATCTAGGTGAAAGAGTCTCTATATGATGATATCTAGGTGAAAGAGGCTCTATATGATGATATCTAGGTGAAAGAGGTTATATATGATGATATCTAGGTGAAAGAGTCTCTATATGATGATATCTAGGTGAAAGATTCTCTATATGATGATATCTAGGTGAAAGATTCTCTATATGATGATATCTAGGTGAAAGAGTCTCTATGTGATGATATCTAGGTGAAAGAGGCTCTATATGATGATATCTAGGTGAAAGAGGCTCTATATGATGATATCTAGGTGAAAGATTCTCTATATGATGATATCTAGGTGAAAGAGTCTCTATGTGATGATATCTAGGTGAAAGAGGCTCTATATGATGATATCTAGGTGAAAGAGTCTCTATATGATGATATCTAGGTGAAAGAGTCTCTATATGATGATATCTAGGTGAAAGAGTCTCTATGTGATGATATCTAGGTGAAAGAGGCTCTATATGATGATATTTAGGTGAAAGATTCTCTATGTGATGATATCTAGGTGAAAGATTCTCTATATGATGATATCTAGGTGAAAGAGGCTCTATATGATGATATCTAGGTGAAAGAGTCTCTATGTGATGATATCTAGGTGAAAGAGGCTCTATATGATGATATCTAGGTGAAAGAGGCTCTATGTGATGATATCTAGGTGAAAGAGTCTCTATATGATGATATCTAGGTGAAAGAGGCTCTATGTGATGATATCTAGGTGAAAGAGGCTCTATATGATGATATCTAGGTGAAAGAGGCTCTATATGATGATATCTAGGTGAAAGAGTCTCTATGTGATGATATCTAGGTGAAAGAGGCTCTATATGATGATATCTAGGTGAAAGAGGCTCTATGTGATGATATATAGGTGAAAGAGGCTCTATATGATGATATCTAGGTGAAAGAGGCTCTATGTGATGGGATTTATCTGACCTTGGTGACGTGAGGCCGCTAGCAGACGGTCGGTTAAGCCAGTCTGTCTGCTTCCTGACCTGAGGCCCAGATTGTCATGTTTTATCTCTAAGACTATGAGCCAAATTACTAGAGAGAAGAGCAGCACCATCCCAGGAGGGATGAATACCATCTCTTTTCAACAGGTCAGGTTTGCCCCAAAAGCTTTTCCAATTGTCTATGAATTCTATATTATTCTGCGGACACCACCCAGACAGACAGCCATTGAGTGAACACAATCTACTAACTATCTCATCACTCCTGCGAACAGGAAGGGGGCCAAAGCAAATTACAGTGCTTGACATCGTACTTGCAAGTTCACACACCTCTTTAATATTAATTTTGGTGATCTCCGACTGGTGCAGTCGAACATCATTAGTGCCGACGTGAATAATAATCTTAGAGAATTTACGTTTAGCATTAGCCAGCACTTTTAAATTTGCTTTGATGTCAGGCGCTCTGGCTCCCGGCAAACATGTGACTATGGTGGCTGGTGTCTCTATTTTCACGTTCCGTGTAATAGAATCGCCAATAACTAGGGCACAATCAGAATAATTCTCAGTGGGTGTTCCCTTTCAAAAGCTACAATCGATGCTGCGCTGCTTAGCGCATTGGGAACGTCTTTAATCGTGACCTGCTGTGAATATAGTGTGTAAACACGTCGATGGAATCGACCGGAAGTAATATAGCCTCGGTCGGTGACGTCATCGGCGCGCACCCGCGACGCGAGGCTATAATTAGATGAGCCGCAGGTGCATCGTCAGGTCTTTTGTCTTCAGAGACCTTTCTGTGTTTGGTGTGCAAGCATTTATCTCCTCTCTACAGATCTTTGTTAGGAGTTATTTAGTTTATCACTGACAGTGTGCAGATTTTCTCTTTCTCATCTCTCTACGATCTAAAAAGGAGTTTAGAAAAAGTGAAAGAGAAATGTGTCAATGGAGTAAGCGCTGTGTCCCTCCATGTTCTCGTCCTATTCAGAACTGGATACACACGCTTACTGCTTTGTTTGTTTGGAAAAGAGCATGCTGCCCTTGTGTTTGAGCATGGTGAATTCGAGCACAGTGGAATGTTCACAGTTAAAGTGCTTCGCGTTCGCTTTGCTTATTTCAAAGGGGTGGCACCCACAATGCGATTGTGGGGCTCGCGTGTCGATCTGGCTGAGGAGCGAGAGACGGGTGCGTCCTTTTCGCTTGCTCTCTCTCCAGATCGCGATGTCCTTTTGCCTGACTACCGAAGCGTGCCTCGGCGCTTCTTCGGCTCGGGCAGAGGACATTTAATCTCGTGAGTTTGCCGCCTACGAGCGTTCCTCCCGTGATAATAAAAGGAGAACTGCTCGGGGCGATCGTTCGTGCAGTGGCCAGACTACACTGATCACAACAAAAAGACACTCAAAGATTATAAATAAAGATGTAAATATAATTTATATATTTATACATGATGTGTCTTTGTGCCCTCGACGTCGACCAATTCGACTATCGCGGGTGCAGAGGCACGCGATTATATGATGCTGTCTCAGATTGGAGAGACGCGCGCGAGCTTTCTCTCCCCTGGGATCGTATTATCACATGCATTTTCAGCGGGTCAGGCTGGTACTGCGCTGTACACTACAGGCATACCAGGCTGATCTTATGAAGGATTTAAATACAGCCTGTCATCCAGACCGTGTCTGATTGATATTTGGCTGTATTTATTGCTGATGAATTGAATGATGATGAGAAATCAGATATTCAATGCAATATATCAAATGCTTGTAATAATTTATTGTCTGGCTGTTCTTTGGCCGCATTTAATTCTGAGGGATTAAATATTGTAAAAGCCATCTAAAAATATATATATATATATTATGATGGACTTTGAGAGTACTGACTCCGAGCACTTCTCTCGTTATGATAAGCGTGTGAGAGGTTACTCGAGTTGGTGACTCGTGCAGTGGCCAGATTACAGCTAGACTGTCCTCCTTGAGGATCTCCATGACGTTAACTCGTGCATGGGGAAAACCTTATTCTTTGTGCCCTTGATGTCAATTTATTAGACTATCATGGGGGCATGTGCATACAATGATGCGCCAGTCCGAAGAGACGCTCGCTGGCTATCTCTTCTCTGTGGCTCATCGTCATTTAAGGAGTCAGCACTACCCACCATGCTGTGTATAAGGACATCCACGCTGGTGGGGGTCAGACTGGTGCTGCTCTGCACACTATGGCAGTGTTGCAGGCGTACCAGGCTGATCTGATTTAAAAAGAGGGCTCAAAAGCAGAGTGTGGCGAGTTGCGTTCCCCCCTCGTAATGACTGGGGACCGGTTTGTCGCGCTCAGCAGCCTCATAATATACCAGAGACAGAAATCCTGAGTTTTTTTTTCCCAGGTCTGTGGGGGTGTGCCCCTTCGGGGTAGGGCATGTAAAATACATCAATCAGCTCCTACCTGACACCCTCACGAAACCACTGTTACATCCCTGCCACCTTTGGTGATTCAGGGGGTAGCGGTTTCCAGCGAAATGTTGAAGGTTCTGTTGTTTCCTGTTATCGCCCAGGACACAGAACAGTTAACATTCCCCCAATTCAAAGTATTAAATTTGGTACCCTTTAAAGAGACTTTGGCAGTGTGAAAGTGTAGATTCTAAAAATCGTGCTTCCCCCATAATTGTTGAATCACGGAAGCTACACCTGATATCTTGCCAAGAGATTTATTATTTGAACATGTTTAATGTGTCAGACAGAGAGAAACACAGGCATATAAGAATAAGGCTACATGAGAGGAGGTCTTCATTCTAGATTTCTCTATTCCCCATTATCTATATTCTCACCCCATCATGCTAGATGTAAATGGTTTCTGGGTTTCTCCTTCCTTACCCCATAATCTCTGTGTTTCCTCCTTCCTCTCACCCCCTCATGCCTTAATGCTTCTCTGAGTTGGTACAGTACGATCTAGCTTATATACGTCACAGAGAGACTTACAACTTCCATGTAAGGTAGAAAAACATATTGCTTATGTTTAAAGATGGAATGTCTACCTAATGCACATGGTCAATCCACTATCCACATTAAGAAACTGTTCCTTCAGTGTATACATTAGAGGTGTATACATTAGTGTTATACAAATGGTACATTTGCATCAGTTGAAACATTCATTTTCTTGCAAAGAGCATACGAACTGTACGAATTTGAAGTATCATCATTTTAACATCTCTGCTAAGTGAACATTGCATACCTCTAAGCACTTAACTCTACCATAACTCTACCAGCTCCCCTCCCTGTGTCTGTGTCTAGAATATGATCCTTAAACACATGTGTACATGCAATCTATAGTCTAACTCATGCATTTTAAACTTCATAAGATAATACAATTGATTATGAATATTAATAAAGAATAATAATAGATACATAATATTAAATCATGAAATTATATTAGAGGATTCAATTTTAGTCTTCATCTCCCTCCACTGGAACTACGGCCGTCAGTTCCACACCATCATTCCCAGGTGGCCAACCTATTGAAGTGATAGTGAGGAGGAGAAATAACAGACCAAGACATAGACATAAAAGGACAGAAGAATGGAAAAAGAAAATAAAACAAAACAAATAACAAAGAACCCCAACCCATGTTATGTTCCCACATACTATGTGTCATTTAACGTCTATGTGTAAGCATTTAAAATGTACCCCAATCATCTAAGAAAAGAAAAAACGAATAAATCTTCTGCCGGTGCCTTGACTCGTTAAGTACTCCTCAAGTTCCCGGCCAAAACAACAACCAAAATAAACAATGATGTTAAAGGATCCTATCCCTTGGGGTTGTAAATCAGTAAGGGAGTGTTCATTGTTTGTGAGGTTGTGTTTTGTAGCATGTGTAAAATCTCCTATTTTACTCCATATGTCCCATTCTTGGTTCTATCCATTTGGCTAGTAATAACCAATTTAACAGGTTTGGTTATCTTCCTTCTAGTAACACATATTATGAGTTGTATTGCTAACAGAAACACCAAACATCCTACCATAGTCAAAACTATCCATTCCGACCATGATAGATTTCCCGGAATTTGTGTTAACTTTCTCTCAGACATCAATTTAGCTATTCCATTTGCTACGATAACATGACCCATTGCTTGAATTCCCTCCTCTTGAGCTGCTTTAACACTCTTTTTAACTCTTCTCACCATTTCAAAGAGTTCATAATTCCTTTCTTCTACTAAATCATTATTCCACCATTGTGGCTCTAATTGCAACAATTGCACATGTGGAACATGAATTCCACCTAAGTGAAGAGGATAGAGAATCTCAAGACAAAATGGATCAAGAGGAATTGGACACAACTTCCCTCCGTATATCATATTTTCACTTATTCCATCATGTAATATGCACCACTGTGCTTCTGACACCTGCCATGCACCTGTGGCTTGATCTAAAGGAACTACTTCCCAAACTGCAGAACCATTAAGAGATAGACTAAACATTGTGGAACATGAGCAAATTACCCACTCATGTTCCTCAACACAACAGTCTGTGGTAGAAATCATTGGTGTGTCGCCTTCAGCCCAATATCCATTCCTACCTAATCTAATTACTGAATTTCCTTGTCTAACCCCCATTGATTGGAATCGTCTAACTGTCATAATATTGCGCTTCCCATATTGAGGCCATATCATAGTCAAAGGTAATATTCCAGACCCTGACAACGAATTTTCATTAATGCCAATTTTAACTAATGGGACATGTTTAGCAGAAGTCAAATTAAGTTGATTACCGAAAACCAATAACAAAGATTCCGCTATTCGCTCAGGAACTTGACCCATCCGAATAACTTGAATGTCCTCTACCATTTGATCCTTTAAATTCTGAGCTAAAAATAAACACGCTGCACGATGTGTCTCAAAGTTAGATGATTGCGTTAACGCATCTGCCAATTCCTTTGCAGCATTATTAAGATGCTGACCCGCTGCTATAATATGTAGAGTACCTTGAAGGGCCTTAGTGAGTCCTTTCCCACTCATTGTTCCCACCCACTGAGTGTACTCGCTTAGTTGATTAATTTGAGCGGTATTACTAATTGAATTGACAGAACCAAATACCCCCGCTATGTCTCCCCATATACTTCGAGGTTTACGATTTTGACTACTCAGAGGATCTTTAGAGGTATAATATTTAACTTCTTTTTCCAACCAACTCCTTATTTGTGTGAAATTTCCACAATAAGACTGATCAAAAACGGTAAGAAGGGATTTCAAGCTATAATTAATGCGTTGTCGCACCATGTGGGCTTCATTTATCAAGGTTTTGGTTTCTTTTGCTAACAAAATACCATGAGCTGGTGCAATAGTTGTACTTGGGCATGTTTTAGCTTTGTTTGTATTTTCCGCAGAAAGATAAAAACACCTTCCAATTTCCCCAGTTTCTAATTCAGTCTCACAATATTCATTCTCATCTTCCGAATGCCAAACTCGTACGTAATTTCCCTTGAATCTTGTTGTCCCTGAGGAAGTATCCCACAGAAATCCTTCACATGGTAACACTATGGGATAGATACATCCCTTGGCTAATGAATCCCATATTGTAAGCATGTGGGTACGATTCAAAACAAAGTTAATTTCCACATTAGTAGAATTTATGAGGTTTAACCCCACAATTTCACATTGTTCTTTTGAACAAATTTCTCGTCTTTGAGCACTACCAGTATACCCCCCATCTTTCACCGGCCAAATTACTCTGCTTGTGTAACATTGATGGTGAAAGTTACATCCACCGTAGATGCCCTCACGATATTTAGCAAGGTCTTTATCATTATGTGGCACCCAATCCCATAATCCCCATTTGGAAATAAAGGGTAGAGTAAAATGTTGGCCAGATTTCAGAGTTGCATTCCGAGTGATTCCTTGAACTCGAGGAGTCCATAAAGCTTGGCTTCCTTGGTAAATGCCAAGTAAAATTAAAAATAAGCATACCATTGTCGTTGGGTATTGAGAACAACTTGCAACCATCTCTAATCAATGTCAATGGAATTGATTCCTGAAATGGAAGCAGAGAAATAATTAAACATCACTTCTTTGTTCCCAATCTTTAAAGACAATGAATGAACATTGCTCAATCTCAGGCCATAAGCCGTCATTATCATTTTGTTCATTCACTAAGCAAGGTTTAACTTGTGACCAATGGTACCATCTATCTGTTCCCACACCCTTCCCTTTAAGACAAACACTTGTATCAGTTGTTAAGAGTATCTCATATGGTCCCTCCCATCTAGGCTCTAAACCTTTCCTAGCAATACGTTTGACCATAACAAAACTGCCTAACTCGGGAATGTGTGGAATGTCAGTAGGTGTGTGTTTTTCATCCCATTGCTGTTGAGCTTCTCGCACTTTCTTATTATTGTCTTTAGCAGCTTTGTCCAGCATTGTGAGATAGCGTCGTAGCTTTTCTTGGAACAAAGTAGAATCTCCTCCTGTTCCTGCAGGTGGCGGAGCGTCAGGAGGTAGAACCATTGCTCTTCCAGTCATCAGTTCAAAAGGAGTTAGTCCTGTAACTCTGTTTGGAGTTGCTCTCAAGTTCCACAGAATAGCAGGTAACAACTTATGCCAACCTTGGCCAGTTTGCAGAATGGCTTTGGTAAGAGCGGTTTTCAACGATCTGTTCATCCTCTCTACCATCCCAGAACTTTGTGGCCGGTACGGAATGTGGAATTTCTGTTTAATCCCCATCAACTTCATTGCTTCCTTCATCAGTTTTCCAGTGAAGTGAGTTCCATTGTCAGAATCAAGTTCATATGGAAGACCCCAGCGAGGAAAAACTTCTTCCACCATTACTCGTGCTGCCGCTTCAGCAGTGCAAGTTTTCGTGGTGAATGCTTCCACCCACCTAGTAAATCTGTCCATGATTACTAGAATGTATTGGTACCCTCCACTGGGTGATAATGGTCCTGTGAAATCGATTTGGAGGTGTGTCCATGGACCTGTTGGTCTGGGTGCATGTGACATTCGCACCTTTACAGATTTTCCCACATTTGCTTTCAGGCAGATCAAGCATCTCCTACAGTAATCATCAATGTCTCTCATCATTCGTGGCCACCACCACGTCTCGCTGATTTGAGCTTTCATTGCCTTTGCTCCAGCATGCACTTTTCCATGATACAGCTGCATTAGTTCTCTTCTTGTTCCGATAGGCATCACCACTTGTCCTGTTGGAATTCTCCAGATACCTTGATCATCTTCTTTCGCTCCTGCTTTTATCCATTGTTCTTTCTCTTCATCTGTCTCTGTTTGATATGACAGAAGATGGAGCTCAGGATTATCTTTGCTGTTTTCCTGCACTATGGTAACAGGAGTAAGAGGGAGTAGAGCTGCTTCTCTAGCTGCTGCATCTGCTGCCGTGTTTCCTTGACTTTCTTTGGACTTGTCAGATTGATGTGATTTTACTTTGATCACGGCTGCTTCTTTGGGTAAGTGACATGCTGTAATCAAACGGCGAATTATGGAAGCATGTTGTATTTCGCTCCCACTGCTAGTGATAAGTCCACGTCTTTTCCATAGGGCAAGGTAGTCATGGACCACGCCAAAAGCATAACGACTATCTGTGTAGATGTTGACTCGATCTCCTTCTGATAGTTCAAGAGCTTCTGTAAGCGCCATGAGCTCAGCTACTTGTGCTGAAAATTGCCCAGAAAGAGCTCCTTTCTTCACAACAGTTCCATCAACTTCAACTACAGCCCATCCAGTATGTCGTTTTCCATCAACATAATAACTGGATCCATCGACCCATAACTCTGTATCTGGATTTTCAAGAGGGATTGGATTAACAGGACCAAGACTTTCTTCTTCTACCTGTTTTTCACACTCGTGTGGTATTCCCTCATGTGGTTCCAGCATCATTGTTGCAGGGTTAAGAGAAGTGTCCCTGATGATTTCCACTCTCAAATCCTTGTTCAACAAAGTTGCTTCCCATTTTGCTCTCCTCGCATCAGTTATAGTCTTGATGTTTGTGTTGTTCAACAGCGTCACTATACTGTGTGGAGTGTGCAATATGATAGTTTGTGCTCCTATCAGATTTTCAACTGCATCCACTGCCCATGTGGCACCATCGAGGGCTTGTATACATCGTGGTTGCCCAATCATAGTGACAGGAATCTTTGCGGAAAAGTATCCGACGGGTCTGTACTGATCACCTGGTTTTTGACACAGTACTGCTGAGTAGGTCTCATCTCCCACTCTGGTCCACAAATGAAATGGCAATCGTCCATCAGGAAGTCCCAAGGCTGGGGCTGAAGTCAGTTTCTCTTTCATAGAAGTAAACGCTTCCTCAGCTTCCGGTGTCCAGTTTATCTGTTCCACTCCAGGCTTTCCTCCCTTGTACAGATCGATGAGTGGGCTAGTGATGCTGGCAAAATCAGGTGTATACTGTCGACAATAGTTGAAAAGTCCCATCACCTTCCGCATTCCTGTAACTGTTAGAGGTTTTGGAAGTTGTCGTAATGCCTCTATACGCTCTGTTGTCATTCTCCTTCCCTCGACTGATATTTCCTGGCCCAAGTAGATAACCTTGGTTTTGGCCAGCTGTGCTTTGTCGGGGTTGACTTTGAATCCTCCTTTCTTAAGGGCTTGTAGGATAACATTCAGAGCAAATATATGGCTGTTTTCATCTGGGCTTGCAATCAACAAGTCATCAACATATTGGAGGCAAACACTTCCGGAACTCTCAATTTCAGCTTTTTGCTCCGTTAAGAACTGGTCCAAAGTTCTATGAAATACCACAGGAGAAATATTAAGACCTTGTGGGAGTCTGTTCCAAGCATACTGTTTTGCGCCCACTGTGAAGGCCAATTTCTCTTGAGATCTTTCGTCAATAGGTATAGACCAGAAAGCCGACAGTACATCCAGTACCTTAAAAATTCTTGCATTTCCTGGAATATCATTCAGAATGGTGGCAGGATTGGCCACAATAGGATGCGGTTTTGGTGTTACACTGTTAAGTCTTGTGTAATCAATGGTTAATCGCCATGAGTTATCGGATTTCTTGACAGGCCAGACAGGACTATTAGTGGTAGATAAAGTTTGTCTGATGATCCCTTCAGCTTCCAAGTCTGCCACTATCTCTTCCACGGCTTGTCTTGCTTCAGGTCGGATGGGGTATTGTTTATGAGGGGCATGTATTGGTCCCTCAATGACAATGGGATCAATGTTGGCTTTGCCACAATCCAATTTGTGTTTAGCCCAAACATCTGGATATACACTGCACAGAAGACCCCACACACCGTCTTTTCTCCAGTCTCTGATAATTGGTTTTGCTGTACCAACAGACCTTAGGTTACATGTGCGATCTTCATGTGGTATTATCCCAGCAGTCGTAGCGATCTGACGACTGTCAGTGAAGATGATCATGTTCAACAATGGAAGAATGTCCATGCCAATAAGGCTTCCTTGTGAATTCGGCCCCACCCAGAAAGATGTCCATAAGACTTCATCTTCATGTATTTGCAGTGGAACTTGTATACTTTTGTGAAATGTTGTGATACCTCCTCCAACTCCTTCAACGTCCATAGTTTCATCTGTTGTAGGTAGGTTCAGATTTGTTATTGAAATCGCTGCTCCTGTGTCAACCAGAATGTCGCATGGGTGGCCCCCTATTAATGCATTGATGAAAAGGCGATTGTCTCTTTTCTTACTAATACAGGGGGCCGCTGATTCCTATTGCGGACGCATAATTCCCTCTATGAGCTGTCGGACTTGGGCTTCCGTCCACGTCTTCCCTCGAGAGGTTTCATCATAGTTTTTCGCACTGACTTGTTTAAATGATGGACCTTGGCCTTCTGCTCCACCTCCTTTAGCCCAACAATCATTTCTTGAGTGGCCACGCTTTCCACAGTTGCCGCAAACAACCATCCTATTCTTTGTGTCCATGTTGTATTGAGCTGATGCCACTCCTCTTCGATATGGCTTGTTTCCTTCTTCCTTGTTTGATCTCATAGCCATTTCTAGACGGCCAGCCCATTGCATAATTTGGTCAAATGTCTCACCTGGATTGACTCCAAGTGATAAGGCTTGTTGGTATTTAGAGCTAAAGCCATCCACAAGTGTGTCAGTGAACTGTACATCATCTCTGTCAGGTTGTTTCTTAGCACAGAGGGCCCATCTCTCATAAACATTCCACTTACGCAGAGCATATTCATCTGGAGATTCATCATCCTTTTGCTTAATCAATGTCACTGATGTGAATGGAATTTTACCGCTTCCCAAGATTTCTTGGATTACTTTTCGGAACTCATCTAATGTTTGCCAAAGACCCAGGGGTCGTCCCTGGCCATCAACCCACAAGTCTACCCATTGGGCTGTTGTTATCGATGCTGGCAAGCGTTCCCATCGGTCTCTTGGGATTTTCGCTTTCACAATCGTGTGAACGTCTCGTAGTGTCATTTGATGTGCTTCAACCAGAGAGTCTAATTCTCTCCAAAACTCTGTGTTTGGATCTTGTCTCTTTAGAGGAGGCAAGGCTGTGAGAATGGCTTGACGTTCTCCTGGTGTGAATGGTCTCTCTTCGGTCATCATTTCAGATTCTTCCCTTTTAATCGCAGGTGAAGAAAATTCAGGGCCGATCTTATCAACTGTGATCATGTCGTCATCTCTCGTCTCCTCACCCCAGTCAGACGCATAATTACGAGCTGGTGTCCATCGCAGCATGTCTCTATTTGGCTGGGCTGATTTAGATCTTGTTATTATTGGAGCTGCTTGTGCAGATGCAATATACATTTTGTCAACTGGACCTCCATTTGATCTCGAAGCTTGAGGCTGTGTCAGAGGTTTAGATGAACTTGTACATTGTTCAGGCAAAGTTGGATAAATTGGGTTGCAAGGAGGAGGCGTTACAGTTGTTGTGGATTTCACTGGTGGTTGTGAATATTTTCTCTCAGCTTCAGTTATTATATTTGTCCAATCTGGATCAAATGAATCATCACTGGTTGTATTTTCTTCCTCTGAACATTTAATAGACATGATTTTGTTCAACTTGTTATATGCTTCAATTTGAGGCTTCATTGCTTCAACAAGTGGTACTGGACCACCATTTATATCGCAACAAATTCCACCTTGTTTCACTATCCAATGAGCTGCCAGAATTGGGAATGCTTTTGATTTGACCTTATCTTTTTGGGCCTCGAACCAGCTCAACTGTGCATCCATAGATGCGTTGATATTCAGTCCTTTTTTCAAAAGCTTAGCTTGCTTCTTGCTTTTCCTTTCCAGGTACCAAGCAGATATTATTCTGCTATTAAAGCCACTTTCTGCCATTTTGATAAGTATTTGTCACTCTGTGTGCTCAAAACAGCAGGGCTATGTGTGTGTGTGCGTGTATGTGTGTGTGTAAACTTCACGAGAGGGCTACCCTGCTTCTCCCTCTCTTCCTATGTGTGTGTGTGTGTGAGAAGGTATAGCCAATTCCAAAGGGAGGGGCTGCTTCACTCTCTCTCTCTTCTCCAACTTTATGTGTGTGTGTGTGTGTGTGTGTATGAGAAGGTATAGCCAATTCCGAAGGGAGGGGCTGCTTCACTCTCTCTCTTCTCCAACTTTATGTGTGTGTGTATAGAGCGAATTCTGAAGGGAGGGGCTGCTTCACTCTCTCTCTTCTCTCAACACTATAGGAACTCAGGGAAAAGAAAATTAAGAAAAGTTAAAAACAAAATTAAACCTTATATTTTCAGTAATCTTTTCTTTTTTCTTTATTTAGTTTTTTTCCCCCCTAGTTTAATCTCAGATAATTTTTTTTTTTTTTTTTCTTTTTCTTTAAGTTTAACTCAGATCAGTATTCCTCAAATATTTGAACAACTTTACGGTCAAAAATAGAATGCCCGCAATTCTAGCTTCTATTTTCATTGATACCCTTCTTCTAAGGGTTCAATCCTCTGCGTATTTAAACGTTTTAGGGTTTCTTGGTATCTCTATATACTGCACTGCACTAACTAAGCACAGACCCGCCACTTTAAACCGCTATAAATCACTGCTTGTGACACTATCCTCGTCTCCTTCTGAAACGATTCTTTGGTGTGTTGGAAATATTTTAGGGATTAAACTTTTTACAGTCCCGCCATATTCCGACCACCTGCCAGTTATAACAAGCTAATTGCTTAATCGTCTTACGGCTAATTCTAAATATTCGACTAAATGGTCTTCTTTCTAAAAAAGATCCATCTCCATCCCAGCATTTCAAATATTCTTAGAGGTTTACTGATCAGAGGAACTTAAATAAGCCAAATTAAATTGAATTATTAAATTCCAAATGTTTTCCTTTTTTTTTTACTATATCTGACATATATTCATTGGCAACACAACTGGTACTTTAAATAACACAGTTCTTTTAAGCAGTTTCAGTCAATGTCTCATCATCAGGCAGACTTAGAATTATTTTAGAATGAAATAAGGTCTTACCTGAAATGATTGAGACAAATGCCTGAAGATGCGATCCTGTTCGTGACGCCAACTGTAGATTCTAAAAATCGTGCTTCCCCCATAATTGTTGAATCACGGAAGCTACACCTGATATCTTGCCAAGAGATTTATTATTTGAACATGTGTTATGTGTCAGACAGAGAGAAACACAGGCATATAAGAATAAGGCTACATGAGAGGAGGTCTTCATTCTAGATTTCTCTATTCCCCATTATCTATCTTCTCACCCTATCATGCTAGATGTAAATGGTTTCTGGGTTTCTCCTTCCTTACCCCATAATCTCTGTGTTTCCTCCTTCCTCTCACCCCCTCATGCCTTAATGCTTCTCTGAGTTGGTACAGTACGATCTAGCTTATATACGTCACAGAGAGACTTACAACTTCCATGTAAGGTAGAAAAACATATTGCTTATGTTTAAAGATGGAATGTCTACCTAATGCACATGGTCAATCCACTATCCACATTAAGAAACTGTTCCTTCAGTGTATACATTAGAGGTGTATACATTAGTGTTATACAAATGGTACATTTGCATCAGTTGAAACATTCATTTTCTTGCAAAGAGCATACGAACTGTACGAATTTGAAGTATCATCATTTTAACATCTCTGCTAAGTGAACATTGCATACCTCTAAGCACTTAACTCTACCATAACTCTACCAGCTCCCCTCCCTGTGTCTGTGTCTAGAATATGATCCTTAAACACATGTGTACATGCAATCTATAGTCTAACTCATGCATTTTAAACTTCATAAGATAATACAATTGATTATGAATATTAATAAAGAATAATAATAGATACATAATATTAAATCATGAAATTATATTAGAGGATTCAATTTTAGTCTTCAGAAAGCTACTGCCGAGTATCTCTTTTTGTGTCCTAAAGACAGTAAAGGAATATGTTGCCCTCCTCGTTTTAACGGTGTGTTCCCACTACCATAAAACAGAAGTAGGCGCATCTGCTGTCACAAGAAAGAAATGGGGGACTGCGTCCGTTTTTAGATCTTTGAGGCTTGAACCGTTCCGTCAGAACGCTCAAGTTCAAGATGCTAACTATCAAGTAGATCGTGTTGCAAATTCAACATCATGATTGGATCTTCACGGTCGATCTTAAAGACGCATATTTTCACATAGAAATATTGCCACAACACAGGAAGCTCCCGAGGTTTGCTTTTGGGGGCGAAGCCTACCAATATCGGGTTCTTCCATTCGACCTAGCCATGTTACATAGACGATTGACTGATACTGGCACAGTCTCAGGAGCTTGTGCTTTCGACATCAATATCGATCCACGCTTCTCTCTATGGGGTTGAGTTGCAACGCTAAGAAGAGCGTTCACTCTCCAACGTGCTTGGGGTTTAAATGGGACTCTGTCACCATCGGGGGCACAACTGTCCCCCGCTTGTCAAGACCATTTTTAAACACCCTAAAGCAACATCTGGCTAGGTCAGGATAGGTCTCATGGCAGCTGCGTCCACAGGGATCCCTCTGGGCCTTTTGCACATGAGACCACTTCATTTGTGGCTCAAATTCCCCAAGGGCAAATAGAGGCAAGAGCACGCATTGGGTGCTTTGTGTCCTTTCTAAAAATCCATGTTTATGGTAAGACACGCGCTGAACGCTTCGTGTACTTTCTAAAATCCATGTTTATGGTAAGGGTTACGCGCTGTAGCTTCGTTCCCTTTCTACGTGGTTCAGACCCCGGTTCCTCACCTTGGGTCCCACTCTTGGTGCGTCTTCTCGTCGCATAATGCTAACGACAGACGCCTGCCTGTCGGGCTGGGTAGCGGTCTTAAGTGATCGTCCAGCCCAAGGGTTTGGGGAGGCATCATCTTGACTAGCAAATCAATTGCCTCAAGTTGATGGAATATGTATTTCTGGCCCTGAAATACTTTCTCCCTCAGTTGAGACGCTGTCATGTCCTAGTGCTAGAGCGGCAGCCTCTTACTTAAATCACCAGGGAGGTCTACGCTCACGCAATCTGTACAGAATAGTGAGGCAGATTTTCTCTGGGGCCCGGAAAAGTTCCTGTCACTCAGGGCAGTGTACATTTCCAGGGCATCTGAATGTGGGAGCAAATTTACTGTCCGGACAGAAATTACCAATGGGGGAGTGGAAATTCCACCCAGATGTAGTAAAACAGATCTGGACCAGATTTTATGAAGCGGAGGTGGACCTCTTCGCCGCCCAGCGGACACCGCAATGTCTCCTCTTCTCTCTGAGTCACCCAGCCCCCTGGGTCTGGATGCGATTGCGCACACATGGCCCAAAATGCGCCTGTATGCGTTTCCTCCAGTGGCTCTGCTCCCAGGAGTTCTAGCCAGAGTTCACCAGCAAGGGTCTTGCCTC